>NW_022595294.1:70892-151720 GCF_009176505.1 Sitodiplosis mosellana
TCTCTCTCTCTCTCTCTCTCTCTCTCTCTCTCTCTCTCTCTCTCTCTATGCTTGATACTCTAAGCTTGGAGTGAGTTAAGCACGGTAACACTTTGGTTACGTGTAGGTCAAGTCGTCTTCATTTTTATGACCGTAATTGACAACCGCGCAAAATAAAATGTACATATCATGCATTGAGATACCGGGTCCCAAGCAATAATTTGACGTTATTTTATGTGCAATCCTCATTGAGCATCCCAAGAAGAATTCAATGCAAAAGTAAAGGCGCTTCAATTGACTAAACCCATTATTGAAAAGTTTTATTATTAAAATTATTACTTGAAATTCAGAATTGCACGATGTGTTCGATGAGTTGTGAAGTCAAACTCCTTGACTCGAATCATGAAGCGAGGAATTTAAAATCATAACAAAAGGAAGTTTTCGGGCTTGAATCAACGTTTGGTGACTTTGCTTTAAATTGAGCATGCAATTGGATATTTCAGTGTTGAGGATGAGCCTTAAATTAAGAGCAGAAACTTCGAATATTTTCAGAATCGAATTAAGGACCATGACTTAAATTTAATGATGACAGACTACGTTTAATTTCGATATGGTCGCTGCTTATTCCTAAGATATCGCCGTTTTGAAGCCTTCCCTTTCATCCAAAATGATAAAAATGACAGATTTAAGTGTTCAATGTTCATTAAACACCACATAATTCACAACATTTAATTGAATTGCAGGCAAAGGTTTTTAAATTTGATCGGTTCTGCAGATGAGATTCAATCTATCGGATGAATTCGCACCATTGGATCGATTTGCTTCGTACATAATTTTCACTTAATTGTGAATCTTTCACATCGATTATGTTATTCTCGCTTTAACTGTATCGGCAATGTTATCTTCTGAAGTGAAGAATGGTATGAAGTCGACAAAAGCACAGAAATTGCATGGAAATTTACTGGCTAAGCAGAAAAATTGCTATTTTCAGAAAAAATTTGCATTCGGAGAAGGATCGATGAGATAGTTAAGAGTATGAAATTCATATTGGAGAAATCGAAAATTGAAACAAAGTCCATCAAAGGATTTGGAACATTTTCCACATTTTCTATGAAAAGATTTGAAATATGTCGAAAAATTCGGAAAATGTCGAAGATTTCCTTCAAACGTTGAAGAAAATACCAAAAAACAACTTTATCACAGCTGAACATGTTGCTTTTTGGCCAAATCTATTGATATTTTTGGTTAAATTGATTGATTGGAATCGCTTAGTTGAAAATTAGTTCAATTTTAATCGCTTTCTTTCTTCATCATCGTTTCTTTTCTTATTTTTTCGATATCAACTGTATTTTTCGATAAAGATTTCTTCAGAATTTGAGCACAAAATTGCATGAAATATCCAGATTATTTCGTTTTTTTGTAAGAAAACATTCAAAAGTGTCAAGAGATGCATGTTTGTTCACAATTTCTTCTTGGCTTTTACAAATTGTTCTTCCATTCACGTTTAAGTGACAAGCATTTTGAAAGCGATCGGTCAATTTTTCTGTCATAAAAACATTTTTATTACATTCCGGCAAAAAATTGCTTCGTTGCGAAAACTATTACCAGGTTACGATTCAAAAACGTCTACAGTTTTCATTTTGAAGTCCATTTCAATCATGATGAGCTCAGAAACGTCTTCATTCTAGAATCTATTTAAGTTTTGATCTTTAAATTGGTTTCATTTCAAAAGTCTCTGCAGTTTCGTCCATTCAAAAAGCAATTGTTTGTTTGTTCCCAAAACCCACACAAACAGAACGGTGTTCGAAGTCGCAATCGCAGCCGTGAAAATTAGAATGGGCTTAGCCTTCACTTAGCAACAAAAAGATGTCAAAATATGTAACAGCAGCAGCAGCAGGCGAAAGAAAGAGCGACATTTTTGGTGACAAAGACGTTGGTTGACTAGCGGCGAAGCGAGATTGCGCAAAAATATTCATAGCCGAAAAAGGCATCCAGTTTTCGTAACATTTTGAACTCATTGAAGAAGAAAAGCGAGCAAACGAACGACAACCGAGAAAAAAAATGTGCGCGTTCATCATCAGTCAAAAGGTGATGTGTGCATTTTTTGAGCGATCGTTCGAGTTATTTCATAAAACCCATTATATTGTAATAATAATGCGTGCATTGTTTCTTATTCTTGCAACTGTATCTTGTGCACACCCGAGCCGATCTCTTTGGCTGCTGCTGTTATTGTTGTTGCCTGTCAATCTTTTGTTCATGGATATATTTATAAATACATATTTTTTCCATTTGCTACATTCGAAATGTTTGTTCGCTCTCTCGTTTGATTCTCTTGACAGCTCGTCATCGTGTGCTTTTGTCATCTTGTTCGAGGGAGACCAGCATCGCACACACTCACTCACTCTCTTCACTTCACTTCGCTTCGTTCACATGACGCGTATGTGTCACTGTCATTCCGTGTGCACCTCTGAAAAATCTCCGTGAGTGTGTATTCAAATTTTTCGTCTTCCATTTCTTGTTTGTTATTCCGCTCTCATTGTCTGCCTTGTTCGGTTCAAGATGGAAAAAAAGTGGAACAAACAATACCGAGTTGCAACAACCGCCGGCTTTTCCATGTACATTTGGAATATGAAATGTTATTTATGAAAAAGATATCATTTCAATAGATTTATGAAAATGTGCATAAAATATTAGGCAATTTTCGACGACGATTGTTCAGTTCATGGGCAGTTTGCCACTTCGTCTTATTCTTTCGTCTTCTTTTTATTTTCTGGCTTTGTCATGCTGAGAACGAGCGAATGGTTCAGATGTCATTTCGTTTCCAAACAATGAACACCTTTTTTTCCTATTCGCTTTCTGAACAGATACAACCACAATCCGTGTTCGGGTTTTTATGCAAAATCCCAACGATTTTCGATAGATGGGGACGACTAGCGACAGAAATCGAACATTTTTCCCAAAACATTTTAATTATAGGTTTGTCAAATAAAACGTCGAATTTGAATACAAACAAACTATTTTTTTTTTGGTCTCATCATTTTTCAATTAAACGATCTCTCGCTCAATACACGGACCACGGACACAATTCAAGTACCTCTCAGAGTCGGAAAACCATGCGACGATGTCATTTAATCTTGACGTAAGTGGTTATGCAAACAATTCAACTTCAGCTTTTTTTCCGCTGTGCTCTTTTGTTGTCTTCTCAAGTTGAAGATACAACAGAGCGTCATCTTGATTTAATTGAAAAGGGCACTAACCATCATTCTCATGCGCGCTATAAAATTTGTGGTTTATCGCGCAACTCATTGAATAACATGACAAGAGAACGCAGTGGGTTTTCGATGAGAGTGAAATTTAATCGGAGTGAGCGAGCGAGCGAGCGATAGAGACGAAGAGAAAGAGAGAGTTCAGCGCATGAGTGACTTGAAAGCGAGTCTCGCTTGAAAGTCAAAGAATGAGATCAGAAAATTGCGCCAACAATGAAATGAGATCAGAGAACAGCGTTCAATGGTATCAATTTGAAGGGAACTTGGCAACTTTCAGTAAGTTTTGATAGGAGGACGTTTCATTTTTGTGTCCATTTTCCTTGAAAAATCGAATTTCTCACATATTTCCGATCAAACTCGACTTTATCTGCTCATGATCGCTTCAATTACCTCAACTTTCACTAAAATTCTCTCATTTCTCGCAAAAATTTGTCCATTTTCATTCATTTTTATTCGTTTTTTGTATTTTTAATCACTTTTTGGCCCAAATCAAGCTTTACTCGTTCATTTTAGCTATGAAGTTCATAGTAAGAACTTTCCGTTTTCATTCCCACGTTTCTGTTGAAATCGATTATGCTACGATTTTCTCTCTTCTGAGAAATTTCATCGCTCAAAAAACTTTTAACGATTTTTCTTTCGTTGAAAAAAATCAAAAACTTGCTTCAAGCTTTTATTCCGTTTGTTGAAGCAAAAAAAAAACTCTTCCAACAAGACGAACGGTGGTGGTTACGTGAAATAGATCGGCAACTTGGCATTTTGTTGGGGTGCGCTTGTAACAGGAATGTGGTTTGTCATGCATGACGTGATGCATTGGTAACGAAGACAAAATGATTTTTGAATATTTCACGGTGTTTGATGCATCAACGGGTGACAACATCAACGGCATCGGCGATGATGAGCTAAATTATATGCTCATTTAGATGAAGATGCGTTTTTTTTCTGTTTCTTCCCGTCTCTGTTTTTTGCTTCGCTTTGACTCTGTTTCACTCTTTCTCTCTAACTAGCTGTTTCTTTCTTACTCTTTGCTCAGTCTATCTATCTCCATCACTCAGTCTTTTTCACTCTACCTTGTTGCGGTCCCATCGAAAGCGGTGCCTTATTTAAATTGCATTAAATTCGTAGTCAATAATAAACAAGCCAGCGTTGAACCCATGCAAACGTTGCATTGGGTTCGAGATGGATTGATGTGTTAAAATATTGAATAGTGATTGACGAAAGGGTTCCCAACCGGAACTGACAATGAGAACCGAATGCTAATCAAGAAAAAGCAAAAAACGAATGTATATTTGCCTATCGATGTCAAACGCTTGATTTTCGTTGCGTCGTGTTTTTGGTTGACGGTTGACATTTGTTGTGACGAGCGCAAATCATTTAATTCGAATGAGAAGCGAAAGCGAAGCATTCGGGTAGATTAAGCGTATAATGATTGCCTTTGTCACATAGATATTTTATTGACTCACCAATCATCCTGGGCTAAGAGAGGAACTGCAGGATTCATTTTCGTCCGAATAAATTGTAGTCATTGCACTTCTTCTCAAATTCAATTGCTTTGCCTCTCTAACTCTTCGTCGGATCTTCAATTCGTTTCATTTCTCCATTAATTTTCTTCGTTTCTTATCGAAGGATGAAAGGCTGAACGACCGGCAATTTGGCAAAACGCTCATTAGATGCGATGAGAACGATTTGCACGCGATCCTCATTTGTTAACCGAACAAATCGATGACACTAATTGGTGTCGTTTGCGAAAATTGCTCTCGGTTTGAGTTTACGCTTAAACCAGGCAAAGAAATATCGTTTATGGTCGCTCGTTCCATATCCTTTCTCTTTCTTAATTTTTCCCATTTTTTCTCTTTTAAATTTTTTTCTTTTTCAATTTTTTGCTTCTATACTTTTTTCTTCGTTTTTTTTTTTCACTCAACAAACTCTTTTCCATGAGTTCCGATAAACGGAATCGATCTAAGCAAACCCTTTCCTAACCGTACAGTCCACAAGAAAAAACGTTCGAAAAGGGCGTTCTTGAAGCCATCAGCACATATTCATAAATTCCGATGCAAAATTCTGTGCCAAATGTCGCTGAATTTGTGTCGACAGAGCCAATAATTCATGGCTCGCATAGACAATAGAGTGTCAGTCATCGGTTTCACTTCGATGAGCGTCGAAATCGCAACCGGAAAATTTATTCACGCAATTTTTTCTGCAAAACCACACACACACACACACAAAAAGACGCTCACTCAACAAAGTAAATTTCAATAGTTTTGTTTTGTTCTATTTTTTGTACATTTTATAGCATAAATATCATATATAACATATTCACCGTTCGATCGTCACCCTCTCGCTTCAAGGATCGGCTGTAAATTGTGTAATGTATATTTAATGTTAGTCTTGGCGCCCGATAAGCATCTCCTTGCCCTGTGTAATGCACACCGTCTTACAAATTGTTTCAATTATATAAGTAAATTCAATTGTTCGGTGCCCGGCATTTAATTGAACGGTGTCCGTGTCGACGGCGCGTTCACTACCTTTGACCGGGTCATTGCTGCTAAATGCCACTTTCTTAAAGATACAATGCATTAAAAATTGTTTCGGTAATTATGGTTTCTGGTGAGATCGCGCGATAGTGACCATATTGTGCCACGTGCACAATATTGATACAATGTTTTTGATCAATATGCCTTCTTTTTCTGTTTTATTCAAATCGGGCCTATCTCGAGCAATGCATCTCTCCACCGAATAGTGAACGAGTGAAATCGCTACAACAAATGCCAATTAGCGAACGCTGCGGTAACGAAAAGAGTTCGATCGAAACCGCAACACGCGTGTACATATGGTCAATCTCAATTGAAGCACTCTCTCTCTCTGTCGTTGCAACGGACACTCGATGTAATTGCGTTAAATGAATAAAATTATTAAATAATCGCCGCATCGAACGTTATTACTGAGAGAAATAATCATTGAGAAATTTATGCATTTCAATGACAGTGACACATTGACCACATGCTAAAAAAAATTTCCACTGACGGCGCATGTCATCATGCATTACCTGAAGATCAAAAACGATTTCAACGGAACATATAAAGCAATTTTAGATTAATGACTCGCCTTTTTTATTGCTACCACTTTTTTCTGATGACCAAAAGTGAATGAAAAACGATGAATAGAAAGAAAATTTGATGAACGAATCAGCCCAAAAACAGTGATGACCGAAATTGAAACGGGGTAATTTGAACGCTATGGAAATTTGAATACAAAAAACAACTAATTCGTTGATTGCTTTTGAATAAAGCAATTAAATTTTGATGCGTTTTTTCTCGTGTATCGGTATATTCAAAACAAATATACGGGGGAGTTGTTGAGTTTGAATCATCAGTTCGATTTTCATTATAATCTCCTCATGCACACCGCTTACAACGAGCATTGGAGTCTGTGAAAGTCTAAATCCTTTTTTTAAATGAAGGACCTTATGAATGCAAATTTCGATTTGTTGGAAGTGTGGCTAAAAACGCCGATCAAAACTTTAAGGTAAATGAATTCATAACTTCATCAATATTCATTTTTCTTGGTGGTTCTTAAGGATTTCACAAGTATTAATATCCTCCCAATTGTCTATTCCGCGACACTTAGGATGCAATTGGCTAATCGATAAAAATTCTTCGAATTCAAGCTGCTCAAAAATATCCAAGAGAAGCTCCACGGGCAGATCGGAGAGACTTGTTGCATTGTCTGAAAAATTTGGAGTGTTCAATTCACTGGCGTTGGCTTGTGAAATCTGGAAATTGAAAATAAAATACATTTAATGAGAATTTATTGAGTTTTAGTATGTTTTGTAATGACCCATTTCTTTAAGTCGATTGCATCAAGCTAAGAAGCAATGAAATGACACGTAGTCAAAATAACTTATACAGCAAACCAGAAAAAAAAAACGCGAACCAAACACCACAACTCTTCATTTTTCGGAAAAATCAACACGAAATTCCAAGAACTAATGATAATTCATTGAAAGCAGAGAGATTTTTTATACGGGAATATTTCGGAGCGAACGATATCACTTGCTGATCATTGTTGTCATAAGTGACTTCTTATCAAACATTTTTAAGTCAAAATAACATACAAAAGACGAAACGATGATGTACAGATTTGATTTATTTAAATCAATCTTAAAGTTTTAAGTGAGCAATAGTCCAAGGTATGAAACTTCAAGAAGATTCAAAATTTGTTGATTCAAATCAATTACTGCAAATGCTGTGTTATTCAAGTTGTCTATTTTCGACCATTTTAATCATACACGTATGTCTTAATATCAAATGTTTATGAGTGGCTATCTCACGGATTGCTATCGCCTCGGAAAGAAAAGAAAGATGATAAGGATACATGATGGATAACTTGCTAAAGACAGTTCAATTCTATTCTAGTGGCATTTGCTTTGAACCAATAAATAAACATACATGTTTGTATCACTTCAAGTGACTCATTTGTATCACGTCGTAAAGAAACGATCTAAAATGTTTTCGCCCAATAAACAACTCGTAGAAAATTGATAGTCATCGATTGCGCAAAAAAAGTTCAATTCGAGGTTAGAAATCAAGAAATTATATTTTGAACTAAACACAACTTGTTTCTTTCTTCGTTAAAAAAAAAATGAAGAAAAAAGTGAGAAAAAAATGGTTCAAATCGGAAAAATATTGCGATGAAATTGTACTTCACTCATGAGTAGTTGCATTCAATACCGTTTGAATTGCAGTTAAAAGCCATTGAAGCGTGTGGAAATCCGTTTGAAAAAGCGTTGCATATTCTCCAGTGCCGTGTAATAAACCGTGTATCATAACGGTTGATTTGCATGTTCTGCACGTTCTGCATCCGAATGCGGTCATTTTCGAGTGGTACTCAAAGTGTTGAGCATGTGCAGGGTAGGCAGCATCGAAGTGAATATCGGTCAGTTTTGATGGTGGAAATAATTGATGGACGAGCACAAACAATATGTCATTTTGATCGACGGCACGCGGCCGAATCAACATCAATTGCATTCGAGAGGCGAATTAAAATGCGCATATTTCATGTACATATATTTTGTTTGTTAACGATCTATTGCACGAGCTGAGGCGAGTCGCGCCGCGCGATCGCATAATTACGTGCAATGCAATTTGTTCGAATCGACAATTCCAATTCGGATAGTCACATGGTGCAGTAGATTGCGTGCACTACTGTGCATTCGCATTCATCCCCCGGCGCAATGAGCCACGTTTATGTGCGAGAGAGAGAGAGAGAGAGCGAACGAAAGTATTGAAAACGATTAAAAAAAACGTAGTTGAGAGTAGTACTTCTACCCCATAACATGCATTTAGATCGCTTGATAAATGAATTATTATTACAATTTCAATTTTTTTTTTCATCCATTCCGCTTCTGTTCTTCTTTTTCTTCGGTTGAATCGCGAACAAATGTTGTATGTTATTATTGTTGTTTACGCTGCTGCATTGTGTTGCTGCTCGGAAAGTGAACGCATGCGGTGCCACTGGAGATCGACAATCGCTTGTTATTATTTTACTACTATTCGAACGCGCTACGATTATTTATACATTTGCCATTCGTTTGATAATAATGAATTGCCGTAGTCGTCGCTCGCTTCCACCAGCTCTCAGGTATTAACCATTTCACTCCCCGCTCTAAGCCGATTTTAAATATGGTTTTTTTTTCCTGTTGTTGTTTGAAAAGAGAGTGTGTGTATATTTAACTGTGCAGCGTGCACATATGAGACAATGGCACTACATTTACTGTGCAAAATCGCGCGCACAATTGATGATTTATCGATTGGAAATCGGGCATTGATTTCATATTCATCATTTTCAAGAGATCGTGCGGCGAGATTCTATTCACGCACTACACACTCAATTTTCGATGCAACAAATTTCCAAGCCAGTATTTGAAAGCAATTGATTCGCTTAATGGGATCATTTAAATTGCAATAATTTTTTTGTTGTAAGGAAAATGTTTTTCGGAAGCGAACGACGAACAAGTAAAAAACAGTTGAAATTCATAAAATAGACTCTAATGGATGGCGCGCGTCGAACAATGCAACTCTCGCTTGATGTCATTTAATTTAATTTCAATATTTCATCCCATTTAAATACAGTCACATGACGGCTTCCGGGTCATTCAAATTACGGGTTTTCGAACATTCAATTGACGGCCTCCATTTGAATGAAGCAACCAGTCTGAAATAAACCGAAGAGCTGGAAATGAAGCAAACTGTTGACAATTTCAGAGCTGAACCTGAACTAAAGTGATGCATAGTCTCTGTAGTATAGAGGAACTCTACTCAATTGAACTCAAAAGATTCCAATGAAATTTATGATGAACGATTTCTATGAAAGGATTCCTCTCAGTGAATACACTTTTCGATTCATATTCAATTGATGCTAATGATTTTGAATTGCAAAATGGACAAAAATGACGATGGTTTCAATTGAAAAGAGGACATCTACACACATTTAAGCAAATGAATCATTGTTATACGTTTGATTGTCGAATGAAATATGTTGTTATATCTAAAATTTAGAGATTTTTTTTCGCATTTTTGCCGATTTTCACCCAATTAAGGATAAACTTTTCGAGAAAAGGTTAAAGCATTTGATAAAAATGTACTGAAACTTACTGACTTGTTGTATTTTGAACCAGCTCAACCAAATTCTTTCAATGCTTTAAATCTTTTTACGATAAATCTGGATGCTAAAATGGAAATATCGACGTTATTTTTCTATATTTTTCTATTTTCTCCAATGAAATTGGCAAAATCACAACGTTTTTCTGATTAGATTGATTTGTTTTAATTCTTCATTCCGGGAAAAAACATGTTTGATGCATTAAATTTACCCAAAAATCGTTGAAATCATTCAATATTTCTCATCGTATTCGTTTGGAAGTCGAAAAATAGATCGAAATTACCTAAAAATATTCGAAAATGCTCGACCATTCTGAAGCATTTGGGTGAATAATGCTCTTTTCTAGCAAAAACTTCGGTAAGTATAGTTTTTCTAGCCAAAAAAAAAATGGATGAAATAAAACCATCAATAATGACAAGTATAGAATTTATGAACAAACACTTCCGAAACGACCAAAAACGGATAAAATTTCATGAAAAATCACGCAATGCACCCCTTTAAAGTCCTTTATTCAAGAAAATCGATTTCTTTCTCAAAATTAAACGTTCATATTAGGTGCATTTCTCAAATTCATCGTAAAAAAGCGTTTTAATTTCGGGTAATTTGTAGGTAATTTTCGGTTTTATCGTCGATCGTCACCGAAAGACGTCAATTATAAGGCAATTGAAAAAAAAGCAAAAATGTGACTGAAGGAAAAATCGAATATCAATTACTTGTTCAGGGCCATAAACTTAAGGTAAGCAAACAAAAACAAAACGGTGTAAAGGAATAGAGAACGAAGAGAAGAAACGTAATGTTTCGATTAGGCAGCTCGTGCCGGCAGTAATAAAAAGTCACCCATCGCACTAGTTATTTCCATATGGTCTACATTTGGTTTTTTTTTATTGTTCTTGCGTTGCATTTTTATTGACTTTGTGCATCGGACGAGGTAAAGTATTGAATGCGGTTGCAACTGGTGCGCTCACTGCACATCACATAACGCTCACATACACACACACACAGAGAGAGAGAGAGAGAGAGAGAGAGAGAGAGAACAATGCATTTTACAACAGTCATAATAAATGCCCGAATTCAACGGAATACCCTCTCGCTTCGCCAGGAGAAAATATGAAAAATCAACCAATTAAAGTGAATATGGTGCATTGAACGCGAATAAAAAAGAAACGAAAAACTGCATTTGTTCCACGCTACAAATCCGTTTTAATAACTCTGTAAAGAAAAATGGACAGAACGAAACACAAATGCGAGTTTATGACCATATTTAGGTCAGCACTAAAAATGTACGTTATGACTGTGAATCGCCACTAATCGCACACCGTGAATTATGCACGACGAGTGCAATTCATTCGAATTAACCCTCTCCATTTCTAATGCCGTTGCATGAATGACAATGACTCCATTGTTTTTCCATTTCATAAAACTGATTCTTTTTTCGAGCGAAGCTAGAAAAATGAACTCGCGGCGAGTATTACTCAACGAGTCAGTCTGAATACTATGCGAGTATTGTTCATCATCGCTGAACATGTTCAGCGCTTTGCGTTGCAATTCAAACAATAGGCAAAAATGAGAAGAAAATTTATAACGGGATCAAATATTTGAATATCAATTCGGATTAGCTTGGAATACTTTTGCCAAGCAACCAATTTTGCCGTTCATTGAACCAGTTTTTTTTGTGTGCGGACAACAACATATTGCGTTTGAATAATTGAATTTTTGTTTTCTCTTTGTTTATCATTCGAACGACAAAATGATTCGTTCTCTATGACGACTGTGAAATGTTTTCATTTGAATAAACGAAACTCCTTTTTCGTATCTCTCCGTTCATTTTCGATTCGAAAGAGTATTTGAACTGTGTTTTCGGTGTTCAGCACCAAACCAATCAATTTGAAAAAAAAAAAATGAATACAGAAATGAAAGAACGAGTTGAAAAAAATCGAAAACGAAAAATTCAAATCAGTTGACCTCATTCTTCAGTTCAAATGAAATTTTCCATTTGTTTGTGTTTTTTGTTTGTAGAGCGCAAATAATTTTCAGCTATTTTTTGTGGTTGCATACGATGCTGATTGACATAAACAAACAAATATCAAATTTGAACCGCGCTAAGCGACCGGAAAATGACATTGTTTTCTACCGAAATGGTAATGACTGTTTGTTTTGGCCGATATTCCGTTTCAACATCAATTTATGTGGTGATTTTGACTTTTGTGTGAGTGTAACACGCAGCGTGTCAATCAAAAGGGTTCAGCAACAGCAGCATCATTTTTTTTACACAAATTTCGGGAGATTCACAGGAGGGATTGTCCGAAATTCGGCTATCATTGGATGCTTGCACTGGTTTGGATGGTAAATTAAACAAAACTGAACCCATATTCGAATTGAATGAATCTTCTTTGAAGTGGACCGATTTCCGTGTTCGATCTCGCTCTTGTTCTGTAAACCAACTCCTGAACAAACTTGATCGAAACGTTTTTTTTTCTTCCAATTTTTCAGTCCTTTGAAAACATTCCTAAAAATTAAAAAAAAAATGTTTTGATCAAAATGATCTTTTTCAATCGACGAACCATTTTGAAAGTCAGTTTAACTAACGACACTGGTAAAAGATTTGAAAACAATAGAATATTCAAACGTTTTTCTACGGAAATTCCGACTCAAAAGTGAATTTTAGAATTTTTCACAAGCCAAATTCGGTTTAAATTGAAATTCTAGCCCATTTTCAACTGAAATTGCAATCCAATTCAAACTGGTTCATTGTTGAAATTCAACGGTATTGAATCCAACTCAAATCAAGCGTGAATCATTGAACACGCGCCAACGATCACATCATTTCGATTGAATTCCCAACAAATTGCGGTAATTCATCGATTTAATTGGTTCTTTTCGGCTTTACTGAGCACAGCGCACGTAACTCACCCACCCAAAAACAATAGACGAACCAATCGAGGGCTGGAGTCAATTCAATTTGACGGCAATTTATGCATAATTGAAATGATATTGAAAAAATTCATGTAACGAAATTAGAAGAAAGGACCTTGTGCCAACAACCACAACGATACAAACAAACCACGCATGGATATCAAAAGACAATACTTTTCTCGACTTTCTTGTGAGTTTTTTATGTTTGTTCTTTTTTTTTGGAGAAAGAAATGCAGCGAACCATATGCTTGACTTGGGTTTTATGGGTTTATTGACGTTTTCTACTTCTACAGCAGCGAATGCGAGAAATTCGTGGTTTTGTTCATATTTGAAAAAAATGAATTTTCAGAGAAATACGTCTAGATAAATTCGAAGTCTCTTTGCATTGGAAAAATCCTCCGTTCCAAATTGTTCTTCAACGACTTCAAATTTTTATTCCCTTTTTTGCCTTTTTTTTCTTTTTATTTCGCCTTTATGTTCTTTTTTTCAGTGTTCTCCTTCTTCTATCCATTTTTCACTTCCTTTTCCACTTCGTTTATTTCACCTCCTTTCTATTTTGGTTAGGAAAATTACTGTTTCTACGAACAAATCATTGTTTTTGGGTATTCAAACAAAAATCGACATCGTTTGAATCAAACCTGTAATCAATTCCCTGTAAAAGGCAAGGGTAATGGTGCTCTTCGTCAATTACGCGTTCAAAATTGTAATATTCTCGAAATTGAAAAGAAACGAGTCAATTATTCATGATAAATCAATAAAAGCGCCTATTATCACAAATCATCCCTTACATAAGTTACACGGTGGCTATGCCTTACTCCTTTCTTCCACACTGAGAGAGTTATTGTACTGTCCGAATGAGCTGTGGTTCAATTACCGTTTAATAGACAGGTATAAAAGTTGAATCGCGCGTTCCACGTAATGAGTCTATTAATCTGAATGGTAAGGTGTGAAAAGTGAAGAAAAAGGCTAAGACGCTAACACTACTTCCGAGGTACGAAATACGTGCCCTATCATTAAAGTCAAGGCAACAGAGATGCACTTTATGAAAACCGAATGTCCTAAACCGCGAAAGTGTCTGGTTAACGGTTACATGATACTGAAAATAAACGGCGCAGGTCAAAAAAACTGTTAGATTAAAATCACGATTGATGTACCTTTGGTCCTTTTAATAACGGTGCTAATGTTTGTGCAGCCGCGAACAAAAGGAAGTGCATCAACAGGAGTGCATCGTGGTCGTCGAATGACCCTAAACATCGATGGCACGCGGATCGACTTCATTCTATCGTTTTATTTTTTTCAGCGACGCGAGTTTTTGTCCTCGTCATCGAGAGTGTCTCTGTCGGTCGATTCGAGACCCGCGATACGATAATGATGTCGATGAATTACCTTTTTTCGCGGTCACTGCATGATGGGTACATCGATGCCATAAATCGCTAATAGCCCAGGCTACCACGGTGCATTGTCTTCGCCACTTTTTACCGTTAAGCAGTGCATAGAGCGATGAGCGCGCGGATTACAACTCATTGTCCCGCTTGTTTGTCTAACAAACATTTTGATTTTCATCATTTCCGCGTCACGTTGTGTGCGTGTGCACGCTTCTGGTGTTAAATAACAAGAGAACCGGTTCTCACCGCGCTCGCGTTCACCCGACAATAGACCGAGCATGCAGGATCATTGTTTATTTTATCAAATATTCGAACTTAAATCAACATAAATCGCTTATCTCGATAAACATTTTGAATTATTCGTTTTTGTTTGGTTTGCTGGTTTTTTCGATGCGGCTTCGCTTTTTTTATCTATTTTTCAAATGAACCGTTGAAATGCCCAGAGCCAAGCATTTTTTTTTGTTCATTTTTATGGACGCGCGTGGATTGCATCAACGAAAAGGACAATTTATTCATTGGATCGGGACAGTTGATGGATTATTTAATCGCAGCCGCAGGCGAAGTACTCAAGCGGAAACGGGCAAAGTTTGCAGTTTTGCACAAATTTCTGTTTGAACAATGGATTGAATTCTACTCGAAAATGTGCAATCGGAGAGCATTTTTTCAGACAAAATTGCTGAATCATGGAGATTTGAAGAGAAAAATGAAGCAAATCCGGGAAATGAAATACGTCTTTTTGAAATAGGTACCAACGTTTTTCTCCACAAAATGATCACACCAAGTGACAAATTGAGCACAAAATATGGAAAAAAAGTCATTGAAATCAAAAATTAGAACGGAAAAAGTTCCCCCAAAAAAGTTCTCTTTTCCTCTTGTGACCAAATTGTTAAAGAATTGAAATGAACTCTTCCTGTAAAATAAATTTCATTCCGATTAAAAGTCGTTACGTCTCCAAAAAAAAAAAAATCAGAAAATTTCTCTTTTGCCAAAAAAATAGGAAACGTAATGAGCTCAAAGGCCAACCGTAATAATTTAATCAAAACGTCTTCGATGCGAGGAAAAACATGTCAGTCATGCGAACAATGACCAGCGAGATGCGGAAGAGAGAGAGAGAGAGGGAAATGAATGCGAGGAAAGGTAGTAATAAGCACAGTGATCGAAGTGCGTCGTAGTTTATGACGGCTAGCAGTAAATAGTAATCATAATTTCGAATGATGAACTGTTGTTTGTGATGCGATCGGTATTGTCATTGTGAGTTGCGATGCGTGTGTACCTACTCGTCGAAAATAATAATTTAATGATGTCCTGTGGCGCTAAATATCATCTTTGACTCATACGCACTCATCATCATCGTATGAATTGCATTGTGACGGCGGAAGAAGTACAAGCTGCTAAAAACGCATAAAAAATACTGCGTTTTTGTCGGAAGACGAACAAAACTGCAAGATTTACTACTAATGACTTTTACGACGTGGTTGTGATTTTTTTTACGAGCGTTGTACCGCTCTGTCTGCATTGTGTCTAGCGTTTTAATGGCACCACCGTGCCCGATTAGATCAAGATGATGATGACGCTACGCTGTTGCTTGCTGTTTACGTTTGGTGCGGTGAACGAGCGCTTCACAATGAATTTTATGTGTGTTTATCCGTTGTTTGTGTCAGAATTCGTCGCAAGGGGACGACGACGCAAAATTCGTTACATGATCCGTTCTTTTCTTAAAAATTGAAAAAAAAAAATTATTTCATTTTTTTTTTTCATAAACACACACGGTTTTGCCATCGAAAATGGGATTTGCGTGCAATTTTAGCTGCTGAGTTTATTATAGTTACAGTTCATCAAAAATCCATTGACAACACAATGACGCAACAACAATGCAACTTTTTTTTCTCGTATTTTTTTCGATGATTTTCAACTTTTTTTTCCATTCGTTTGCCATTTTTCCCCGTTCATAAACCGTTTTTGATTGCCCATTTAGTCTTCGTGTGTGCGTTTTTTTTTCGCCCGTTTTAAATAGTTTACAATTTTACTATTGTTTATTTTATGAGCCTTCACTTGAGATTTGATCGCTTCCTTTTATTAAACACAAAGTCATTTAGCTATGGTTTAATGAATAAAATTGTTTTCATACATCCAGTGAGATTCACCTTTTTTTTCGACGGCGAATTTGAGATTCACTGATAAAATTTCATTTTTTTCTGGATGAAAATTGCCTTTTTTGCCGTCACTTTCAGCCGTTTTGGCAGTCTCGTTGTGCATTTGATGGGAATTTTTCCGATGTTTCGGAAACCAAGCGGCGAAAGTGGTGATTTAATTCGATGAAATGCACATCAAATCGCACTAACGAGACTCAGTGGTTTCACATTATCTTCCGATTTGACGTTTTTTTACCGTTTCATTTATGAATGTTCCATTCAGAATGCGTTATTGGACTCAAGTTTCAAAGAACAATGCGAAGAAAGCACGAGGAAAATGAAAAAAAATGAGAAAAAAGATACTTTTGGAATCGATTAAGTAATTTTCGAGACGAATCGATTGAATTTCAATGACTTCCACCGAGATTCCCATCGCTTAATCATGGGAAATTGATACAAATTTACCGAATTTGAAAAAAAATTCAAAGGAATAATTTGAATTTCAATCAGATATTTACGGCGAATAACAAAGGGATCATGTTTGATATTGGCAAAGAGTGGGAAAATGCAAAGAGGAAAGAAAATTGGAATCGAATTTGATTCATGAAATTAAAAAAAAAAATTAGAAAGAAACAAGTAAAAAGGTGAACAAGAATAGAGATGAAAAACTAAAAAAAGACAAAAATCGACGGAAAACGAGAGAAGTGTCGATTTGAACTGAAATTTGATTGATTTTGCGGAAAAAATAGTATTTAGTCAAAAAAAAAACAATTTCAAATGAAAAAAAAAAGAAAATTCAAATTTGAATTCAAAATCATTGTCCCAAGACCTAAAACTCCTAAAAATCGACACAGAAAAAACTCCTCCAAAAATATTTCGCTTCGATTAGTAAGAAGAAAGAAAGACTTCGCTTTCTTAAAAAATAGAATTTCTATTATAGAACTTCACTCAAATACATCAAAAGAATGTTCCATTTGCCAAACTCAAAAGCCGCAGCACGTAGAAACTTCAATCAAAATCGATCTCAAAACATTTATACGAAATAAACCGCCTCTATGCTTTGAACTATCGATTACAACAATAGCCCATCGCTTGTGTAATTCTTCCAGCAAATCGTTCTATTTTCGTGGTTTTCTCATAACGAATCATGGATTAATGGTGTGCCATTTTTCTTGGAAGTTGAAATTTTTCAAAAATTACCGTTTGCCATGCGAAACGGTCAATTTCCTACCTCAAATGCCAAAATCTGAGCAAGACATGCCAAAATCATACCTCAAAAAAAAAAATCAAAAACAAATATTAAATTGTGGAAGTAAATAAAAACGGTTTTTACGAGTTGCGCAATATGCTCTGGTTGAGAGGAAGCCAAACTGCATGAAAAAGGTAGTCATAAAAAGCACCATAATAATCTAACATTAAACAATAAAAGATTGATTGCTTGGACTTGGTATTCGTCACAGTTGTAAATGGCAGCAATGCATTTTTTGCTCGTTTTGGAAGTGGTTTTGTGTGTGAAACGGACACCAAATTTCTTCCGGTTATTTGTTGATCGTCAAAAAATCAGCCAACGAACAATGGGCTAACCGAAGGTAGCACAAAGAAAAAACAACAAAAAAACACCAGCACCAATTTGCGAAGAAGCATACACACAAAAAATGCGCGAAAAAACGAAAAGAGAAGAGAAAAAAAACCGAAGTCGGTAGAAAAAATGGTGAAAAAAGAAACGAAACGAAATCAACGTACAAATATTGAAAAGGAGAACAATGAAACGTTTAAATCGAAACTGAAAAGCCATTTGAAATGCATTTCGATGCGTGTTTTGTTTACTTGTCGAGCTTCAAATGCGTTCCGTCGTTGTTTGGCTTGCATTGTTTTAAGCCGAGGCTTTTTTTTTCTCAAATAGGAAAAGAAAAAGTTTTTTTTTTGCAAAATAGAACAAAAAAACTGTTGATTTGTTTGAGAATGTAACTGATTGCAATCTGGTCGGAAGACGGAATTGCTTTTCAAAGGAGATCAAGAGCGGGTTGGAAATGGAAGAACGAGCGACTGTGAATAAAAAGTGACAGAGATAGAGAAGGAGAGAGCAGGATCAAACGGTTGCAAACGCAAAAGAAAGAGTAAGGCACAAAACGCGACAGAACGAGCAAAGACGCAAGAACGCGTCGGACAAAGAGTAATCTCTTGTCACAATCTCGTTAAAATCGCATCACTCAAATGGTTAAAAAAAAGTGAACAATCGCCTCTCAAGCGATTTATTTGAACGTCTAATCATAAACCAGAAATATGTGTATCATAAAAACATTGAAACTGATCTATTTATAAACAGCATTGAATTGTGCTGCTGCCTAGCTGCTGACGCGCACACACCCAGAATAACAACGGAATTTCGACTGGCGAACGTGTCGCGTATCAACACGACACCAAAGACGCGATCTCTTCTTCAAAGACATATTCATTCCTTCACTCCATTTCTCGCTCTCACTCTCACACTTACGGTCTCTGTCTCTGTCTTGCTGCCGGCAGTTCTGTCGCTGCTTTTTTTCGGTGGGTTATTCATAATTTTCATGCGCGCCTTTTTAAAAAAATACTCAAAGAATTCGCGATTCATTTAATTTCAATAGAATGCGAACAAAAACCGAGCAAAATTTTATAATAATAACATAATATAATAATGGGCAATATTCGCTTCGTTACTCATTCTCTTCTCTTCTGCCTCGGATCGACGATGACGATGACGACGACGACAACGACGCCGTGTCCTTTGTTTAGACGCTTCGTTTTTTTTTGCTGTTGCTGCGTTTTGCCAAAATTCAGAAACCGGTTCCATTGCCGAAATAAAAACTAAATAGGAACAGATTATTCAACCCAGACGACGTTTAAAAAAGGACTTTACCTTCACGCAAAAATCATTTTACATGTCTTTGCTTGCACATTTTAACACTCTGTGCTGTGTGTGTGTGTGTGTGTTTTTTTTCCTGTGCCGAGCGACGTACGACGACGATCGAAAGGTGCAACGATCTTTTTTTTTAACTCAACTTTCGAATTTATTCATCTTCGAAGGAATTTGATGTTCTGTGCTTTATTTTAGATTCGTTCGAGCAAGGGACAGCCCAAATATATGAGCGATAAATCTTCTTTAGCAGAATCTACTTTGCACCGAAGGAAAAATAGTGATGCAAACGCAGTTTGAGTCAAACAGTCTTTGACTTGCTTTAAGTTCTTGCATTTAGCAATGTAAAACGAAGAACGATCGAATCGGACAACGAACTGCCAACCACAAAACACAACCAAACCAAAGACAAGCATTGCCTTTGAAAAATCCTCTGCGAATCGACGTGCTTGAAATTCAAACAAGATTCAAAGTGCTGGTTGGTAATTCAAACTGACTCAAACTGGCGAGCACAGACAGCAAATTTATCGTGAATTCTACAAAATCCATGAATATTTGCACAAGATCTTTGCAATCGGCTCGTGGCTATTTGCCTCGATTAAACATAGACAGTTTTTTTGTGACTCTTTAGGTTTCGCTGGAACGTAACAACATTTCTTGGTGAACGGAGACTTTATCTTTTCTTGACCAATTCATTCTTTAGTTTTGTTGAATTTTAATCGGTGTTCGTGTTTTCTTTTTTGATCAGACTCGTTAATGCCATTCTTTGATTCGTTGCATTGGTTTCGTTTTTCAGTTGCAATGAAAGTTCGGTTTCATTTTCATTCTTGAATTTCGTTACATTTCATTTGAATTCATTTTTTTTCCAATTTCAGTGTCTTTCCTTCATTTTCTGCTCTTTCTTACTCACTTTCGTCTCGTTCATTGCATTTTTGTTCCGAATCCGTTTCAATTTCATTACTAACGAATCGTTCAATGCATAAGCATAAACGAAATTTAAGTTTCGTTCAAAACGAGAAACGAGCAAAAAGTGTATTCTTTGGTATTCATCATTTTTTTTAGACATTCGCATTTGGGAGTCTAATTTCTTTCATTATTCGCCTTCGTTCCCGAAAATTTCGTTTCATTTTGCATCGTTAGCGTTCGTTTGAAATGCATTTGCGAAATGGAAAGTGACCCGAATTCCGTTGCTGCACCGCAAAGACTGGTTTATTTTTTGGGTTTGGCGCATTTGCCGCGGCTTTCAAGGCCGCATTGGCAAACGAGGGCAAAACAGCGAAACTTGTTTCGCACAACGAATTCCTTTTCATCATCATCATCGTCGTCGTCGTCTTTCTGCTCGTTTTGTGTGTGCCATTAACGAAGGCACAACTAAGAGGACAGGACACAAGATGAAGATAGGTAACGGCCGACGACGACGATGGAAAAAATGGCTTTCTGATTAAATTCGGCGATTGAAACGACTGGACAATGGCATTCAAATACGCATTCAACGTACACAAACAATAACAAATCATAAAATAAAAGCCAAAATCAAACGAACAACAACGAAAAAAAACGCTGCTTGCCGTGAAGGGACGAACCGCGCGCCTCAAACAAGAGAGAGAGTGGACAACGAGAGAGGCGAAGAAAAAACCGTCAAAAAGACCATTGAAACTTGTTGTTTGATCGTATCTTCATTCTGCATCTTGCAGGCAACAAACGAACGAAAAGTAAAAGCAAAAAAAAGAATGGTGGTGCTAGGTCGAGAGTGAGAGAGTGAAAGAGCGAGCGAGATTTGTGCAAATTTCCATTTAAAATTAGCGAAATACTCAATTTAATTGAATTCGAGTTTGTGCGCGAAATGGTGCTCTTCAGTGCTCATCAAAGCGCAAACTGAAGAATGAGCAAAATTTTTTAAACCCCTGTTTCGTGTCACTGCTGCTGATGCTGCAGTAAAAAAAACGTAGAACTGGATCTTTTGCATCTCGAAGAGGCCGAAAATTCCAGTTTTCAAGAATGCATGCGCTCTTTATCGCGTCGTCAGGTTTTCAGCTTCACGCGCATTTTGTGTGTGTGTGCTATATGCAACGTATTCCTTCCTTTTGCGTCAATTTGATCAGCTGCACAAGCAACGTCGAATTCAATACATCATTGAATTGATATTATTCGCATTTTTATACACATCCAATGGGCAACAGGGATAAAAGAACGAACGCTCACAAGAAAGATGGGCATTGGTCGCGCAGAGCGCACAGCTCACCGAGAAAATAATACCGCGGAGAGAGGAATGAAACAGGAAAATGAAATTAAAATCAGAGCGAAAGCACTCAATGCGACAGACGGCACACACTTAACCGAACCGAAGAGGAGACAAAAAAAACACAACAACCAAACAATTAGACACAGCGGCTACGAATACAGAAAATTACATTATTATGAATAAATTCATAAATTTGTAACAATAAAAAAACGAACGAACCAAACGATATGTACGAAGACCACTCTCAATGCTCGCGAC
Organism: Sitodiplosis mosellana; assembly: GCF_009176505.1. NCBI lineage: Eukaryota > Metazoa > Arthropoda > Insecta > Diptera > Cecidomyiidae > Sitodiplosis > Sitodiplosis mosellana. The sequence goes on from NW_022595294.1 coordinate 92,615, forward strand.
CAATCACAAGATGCATTTTCTGCACAGGGAAAATGGGATCGACGGCATTTCGGACAAAATGAAGTCACTTTAAGTGCACAGCATAAAGGATTTCACCATTCAAACAGCCACAAAATGACATTTTCCCAACTAGATTTTCGCGAGAGAAGACCTTTACGTGTCTGTGCGAATATTCTCTTTCTCCAGGGCACAAAGAAATGCGATTGATAACGGATCAACGAAAATGAAGCCATTCTTCATTGAACATTTGATTTTCTTTGAGATTTTTTCCATTTTTATTGTTCCGTTTGAACTTTTTGAAGATTCATTGATCTTTTGCTACCTTTTCAGTAGATTTTTGAGTTTTTTTTTTTGTTTTTTTTTACGTAAATTGGTTGATAATCAACCGATGTTATCGGTTTTTATTAATTTTTGCTTTAAAATTGTTTGTATCGCTCCTTCGTTTCAATCCAAAATTACATTGTTCTGAAAAAAAAATCATCAAAAACCTACCCGATTCTGATTAGTTTTATCAAAAATAACATTTCTTCGTTCTAAAATTTAATAATAATGAGAATTTAAGGATGTGCAAATTGATTTTTGTACGAAGTCCAAGTAAATTTGAGTCAAAATCATTCAAAGAGTGAGACAAAGACACCAATTTCCATTGAAATCTTTCGAAAATCACCACGTTCCCGCCGAAAACGATAAATTTTCTTCGAAAGAAACCACAATTTCTTCAGGAATGGTCGATATTTCTCCCAGAATCGTCATTTTTCGTGTTAAAAAGAGAAAAAATCAAGTGGGAACAAGTCCAAACGGTTGATAAATCTACAAAAGCTGCCCAAAAAAATGAAATTGTCCGAATTTCACAGAATATTTCATGATGTATTAAGATTTGAATCTTCCAAACAATCTAAATAGTCGATTAAAGAGTCTGAATAGATATTTTTTCCAAAAAATAACGTAAATAAGATCCAGCGCAAACAAAAATTCAAGTTTCTGCTTCATCTGCTCAAATATACATGATCTGTTTAATGTAAATGCATCAATCAACGTTGACTGTCCATCAAAAGAACGTTGAGCAAATAAAATGTTGAAATGTCTTATTCAAATGTTGTTAAAGGCTCGAGAGCCTCCACGACAGCAAATGTTCCATGGTCATCAAAACGAAAAATTAGTTCATTTGATCCCTTGCATTTCCTCACGCAACAGCGAACTGTCCGATCAACAACGAAAGACGACGAAGAAGCAAACAGAGAAAATCGCACGTAGTTTGAAATGTTGTTCGGCGCAATTTCACTTGTGAATGTAAAAGTCTCAAATTCCATGATGGAAATGCTATGTGCAAAATTAAACCATAAAACCCATAAAACAAGCGGATCTATTGCAATTTGCCGACCCCAGCGAGAACAAAAACTGCAACTGAATGATGGGTGCAGCGCAGCGAAAACGAAGTGTAGCGGATTCTCATAAATCGGAAATTCACGTGTGCGATATTATAACATGACAGCGACGCACAAAGAAGGAACGGGCATCGACGAGAGAGAGAGAGAGTGAGTGAAGAAAAGGGCTGCACACACAAAGAGAGAGAATATGGAAACGGATTGCATAGAAACAGTAAAATGCAATGTGGCTAAAACGTTTTGCATCTCGTTTTCTTGTCGTTTTTTTTTTGCAATGCAGAAGCCGTGTTTCTTGAGATGACTGTGCAACGGGGTACAATGCATTGCCTGCAGCGCGAAGCGATATTCACTTATTAGCCATTCACACAATGGTCGCAGCGAGTAAGGAGCGATGAGACAAGTTTTTGCCATAAATCGCATCGCGCTTCAGTCTTGCAATGTGCATAATGCGACAACCAGGTCAGCTCCCTCTCGCTCTGCCACTCTCACTCTCTCCCTGTGTATGTGTATTGTGTAACAATCTCATTATCATTCAATTTTCACTTTCACGGCAGACAACAAGAGAGCGAGCGCAAACTGCATGCTGGAAGAAGAAAAAAATGCACAGCACAAATTAATAATAGAGCAGAAAAGAGAAGAATGGCCACGATATGAATGAATGGGACAATAATTAAAAGTGAATGAAGGCCCTGGCAACAGTAACAAATCGTCGCTATGATTTATTATTTATGCGCGATGAGCGCGAGCGTAAGCGCACACGACGCACAACATAAAAATTTGTTACACTTTTGTTTGGTTTTTTGATTTGCATTTAGCCGAAGATGCGACCAACATTTCGCCACATGGACCATGTGCAATTTTTTTTCGGCGCAACACGCAACACTCATTTCATGCACAATTTTTCGTTCTCATGCATGTAACACGGTGAAGTTTAGGCAATCTCATTCTTTTTTTACTCTTTTTCTCTCTCTTTGCCTGTCTTGCAGCATAATTCTTGCTCTTTCTCACTCATTCGCACTCTTTCTTCACTCTTTTCTTCAATTTTTCGTTTCTTTTACATGCTCTTTCTCAAACGGTCTTGCTTTCACTCTGCTCTATTTCTATATTCTCTCCCTTTTCCTCTTCGTTAGTCTATTTTGATCTATTTTTCTTCTTCTTTCACTCGTTCTCACTCATTCTTTATCACTTTCCACGGTGCAACATACCGATAACGAGAGCGAATGGATCAATACGAGAAAAATTACGTTCAAAAGAGAAAGAGGTTGAAAGACCAAACGAATCAGGGTGAGAAAGAGAGAAGAAATGCTCAAAAACGAGAAAGAGCTCTTAAGGAAGAAAAATATAGACAAAAAAGTCACTCTTTCTCCCTCTTCGCTTTACTCTTTTGCACCGTTGATAACAATGCCCCTCGCATTGTCTTGCGAACGATACACATTTGTCCGAAATGTTTCAGAGAAAATTTATTACCAGTGGATGCATTTCAGTCAATATTGATCCTTTCACAATTCAACAATAATCGATTCACATTGTTCAATGTCCGTTTCGCAAGAAATTATACAAACAATTCGACTTTCATCCGAACAGGAAACGACACACATTCCTTTGACAATCACAAAACAAATGGTTTTTGTGCAACAAATGCAATTCGCCTGCAACGACAGTGTCCGTTTTCCATGGGAAGAGTAAACAAATAATATTTTCATTACCAACGAATAATTTCTATTGGAAAGTCTGTCTGTTTTTATCTTTGGCATGAATTTTGTGGTCTTTGTCAATTTTGCTTTCGATCGAATCGATTACGGATGGCGATATTTCGGTTACGGATTGTAACTTACGGCTCCCAATTCACTTTTCGTCATGAAATTTACTTTCTTCGGATAAAAACATTCGAAAACCAACGTAAAACTTAAAATACATGAAAAACTTTAAATGAATTTCGTTATAAGAAAAAAAAACCTCAACAATTTAAAAACCGATAAATTCTTTTTAAAAAAACTGTTTACTCATCTAAATTACCGAAAAAAGGTACAAATTGTTGAATTTCATCCAAAAAAAAATCCATTTCGCACACAGGAACTCATAAAGTATTGGAATGAATAAAATGTCTAAACATGAGAAAAATACAGAAAAAATGTTGAAACTAACAAAACGAATGGCAAAAATGACCGAGAGCAAAAAAAGGGACAAAAAGAATCGAATTGGACAAAAATGGAACAGAAAACGCTATATAGTATTTGAAAACATTGTCGTTTGCGTAAAAAAGAATCGAAATGATCAAAATAGAAGAAAATACGTTTCGACTTGATGAGAAAATGTTGAAATGATAAAAAAGGACGTTTAAATGATAGAGAAAGAGTCTTTTCAAAAGTAAACTCTCGAAAAAATGTCTTTTATTTACAAAGAAAAAGACGTTGGCTGATCTCAACTTGTTCGTAGTTTCCTTTCTTTCAGTTAAAATGATCGGAAGTACAAAAATATTGGCATTGTTTAGAGAAATGTGAGACAGAAAAATGTAAAAAAAAAAATCGACCAAAAATGGTAAAAAGTCAGAATTGTCACTATTTTTTCCAATAATTCGTTTCAAATGATAAAACAGTAGCAAAAGGTCGGTTGCAAAATTCAAGGCGAAAATCAGTTTTTGATAAGAAATACGGCAGATCCGAAAAAGTCATCTCTCTTTGATGAATTTCGGTAGCAACTACAGTTAGAAACGACCTATGATAGGAATCTACTATTTTGATAGAATCTCTTGAAAAAAAATCAAAGAAATCTCCATTCAGTCGTAACGTTTGTACAGTTAAATCAAAAAATGTTTGGAAAAAGGACGTCAAATCAAGTAAATGTTTGCTTCAACAGCAAAGAAGACGTTGAAAAAGCGAAAAACACACTTTTTCATCTAAATTGATTTAGAGGAAGTGTGAACAGTGTTTAGTAGACAATGAAAACACCGAAGAGATAAAATGAGCAAAATCGTCAAAAATCCTCACAACGAACCAGACTAAAAAGAAGATTTGATTAAAAACGGTCGAAAAGTAATACTACGTACAGTATACTATTACAAGTAAACAGCCGAAATTTCATTAGATCGGTAAATATGGAAAAAATGAGATAATATTGTTAAAACGAGCAAAAAGAAAAACATTCGGTAAGAAGCGATAATGAAAATCGATTGTTTGTTGAGTTGAAAATCCTTGGATTTGCGTTACATGTGCATTGTGCAATCCGTTCGTTTAGTATAAATCGAACACATTTGCTCATCCAAATGGGCGTCATTAGAGTTAATGATTTCGATTGTTTCGACCGAAAACAGTAGACAATCGCATTTGATTTGAATGGAAACGGAAAACCCAAACAATAGCCTGCGTATTGTATGTAGTGCTAAAAACAAGAAGAAACCGATCCACCCGAAGCATTGTGTTGTGTAGACTTCATTTAGCTTATCTGTAGGAATCTCATTCCATTGGATTTGTGTGCGTTGTGTGATCCTTTTTTGCATATCCCCACACAAGTGGAATGTGTTTTGGACGAGAGCTGTGTGTATGTGTTTTTTTCTGTGGTTATTCAATATGTTCGAGCCTGCTGTTCGTATCGTTCAAGTGGCCACTCAACGAATTACCTCGACTGTGTCGCCGTGCATATGAATATAAATCAAAAATGAGCATATTTTTTCTGTGGCTTTTGTAGGAAAAATGGTTCTTGTGACGTGTTCCGTCGAGTACCATTCATCGTGTAGCGTTTGCAATTGATCCGTATACTTGAAGCGCTCAAACGACCGAACAACCGAGAATGGTGTTAGAAGTTGTCGCACACACACACACACCGGAATAAAAAATTGTGCTCTAGTTGTAAGAAGCCACGGTCGCCGCTGGTCGTCGTCATCATCATTGTCGTCTACGGAACACAGGTAAAAGAAAACATAAGCAACAGATAAAACACACATACACACACGCACATCATCTTTGATACCCTCTTGAACAAAAAAACGAGCGGATCGAGTCTTTGGCATTTGCGAAAGATGCACAAGGGTGCATTACCTTCATTACTACTCACTGCTGCCAGCCTGCCCGGCTTTTACTTGCTTGCGAGTGAGTGTGCGTGCACGTTTGTATGCCTTGACTGCGTGTGTAACGGCAGCAACAGCAACGTTCCGCAACGACGACGACGACGACGACGACGACGAACGACCGAAAAAAAACGGAGGTAGGGAAAATGTACAACAGCCACCCGTGTATTATGTTATAGACGGCCAGCACATCACTACGAACGATCATATGAGAAAAGTCTATCGATGAGAACGGACGTACTTTTTGTCGCGCTCTCCCAAAAATTGGAACCAACACATTTCTACACGCAGTGCTCATACAGTGCAGTTGAAATTCAATTTTCAAAGACGTTACAAACAAATTCGTCGACGAAGAAAAGTGAAGTTTTGTGTACAACACCAAGTGAAGTGAACAAACCAACAGCATTTTGGATTATTGCCGATATTTCCATGGATTTTTTTTTTTTTACTAACAATCAAGAAGGAGAATAGTAAATTGGTGCAAGTTTGAGAAAATCAAAGTTTTGTGCAAGAACTAGAACAAAGTGACACTTATTTGGTGCAAGGAAAGCAACGAAGCTAAGTTTAGACAAGACGAAAATAGTGCACGACAAAGGAAAAGTTTGAATAAAGAACATTTGAGTGGAAACGAAGACATTTTCAAGAAGAAAAAGTGAATTTTTTGAACGAATTTCCGAAGTTTCAAAAGGATTTATAGTGAGAAACCGAAGAAAAAGACGATTTTACCAAGAGTTTGATGAAATTGAACTGCAATTATAAGAACAATGAGAAAAAATTGAATTGTTTTCATACGAAAAAGTGAGAAAAATTGAACTGAAATTGAACATTGAACAGTTGAACCAGAAATTGATCAAGCAAAAAATTGCTAAAGAAAGACAGTGAACCCAAGGAAAATTTGGCACAAAAAATCAAAGTGAAATCTGCACATTTCCATCATATTTCGCAAATTGATGGTTTATTATGGGATTAATCAACTGAAATAGCTGAGCAAAACGAAACAGTTCGAACAAACCGCAGCACATTAGCAACATTTTGTGATTAAACCGTTGAAGTAAGTACCAAGATTTGATTCGGTTAGTTTTGATCGTAGCACATTTTTTTTCTAGTTTAAAAATGCGCATGCTCGCATTTGAATAAGTGAACAGTGATGGTGAGAGTGTTTTCCTGGTTTTTTATGTGTGTGTGTTCATTTGAAGCGGAAGTTTGCAAACTCGAGACGAGGCAAAAAAAACACAAATTGTGATAAGAACTACTCTGGGCTCATTGACTTTGAGCACGTAACGTGTAGAAGAGAAGAAAAAAAACACACAAATGATGTTGAGCAGCGCAGCGCAGCGTTCATTTCAACTCTTCGGTCTCAATTAACCTCCTGCTCAATTGTTAAATTGCGATAAGTGCATGCATAGAAATTTATTCAGCTACATGAACCAATTAAAGACACAAAAGTGCAGTGCCATTACACAGCAAAATGGCAAAGAGAGAAATCGGGAGGAAGTGAGACGAAAAAGGGAAAAATTCAGAAAAATCGAGAGAAAAAAAAGTTTGACCGCTGCCGGATTTTATTTGTCGAGTTGAACGATTGTGTGTATGTCGCGCGTACTGTGCATTCTCCAAAGTACCATCATGTTTTTCTCTCGTCGTTTTGTGTTTTTAACATCTCTTGATGGCTTTTGTGCCATATTTCTATTCACCTAATCGATAGAGGTACCTCACACAATACAATAAACTATGAATCGATTCCATTAACGTATCGTCAACGATAAATAATAACAGAGTCTCTCTCGCAACATACACACACCAGTACACCGTGTACTATTCATTCGGACACTTTTTGCACACGGGCACGCTCGTTTACTCGCTCGGAACCATTTTGCTTGCTCGAAATGCTTGAATAACAATATAATTAAACGTAATAAAAACCTTCGAATGGAAAGAGAATGCAAACAGAACATTTGAACAACAACAGCCACCACCAGATGAACAACAATGATCGACCGTCAAGTTCTTCGACGATCGTAAAAATGATTTTTTTTTTCCACACTCAAAGGTCTTTGAAAATTTGCAGCTAATAAAAATAGCGCCCCTTTGCTCTCGCTAATGACTATCGATCGGCGCTCTCGCGCAACTGACCTCTAAACATTCTTTTGCCCGAGCAACGCAATGAACCATGGCGAATTGACTTTGTTGCTTGAACAAAAACGCCTTGATCTCAGCTGTTGCGCACACCCGAATATCATTCGTTTCGTGTTTGTTTTTATGACGCAACGGGCAGCGAGAAAATCAACACGTTTTGATTAGCCGTGAATCAATAAAATGGAACAATCCCGATAGTTAAGTTTGGAGGCTGTGATGAGCAATTTCAATCGAAGAATCGATTTTCTATGATCATTGCATGTTAAAATGAGTTTAATCAATGAGGAACACTAAAATTTATACGAACATCCCAAGAATATCACATGATTTTGTACAGAATTTCCAGTTTTATTACCGGTAACGGTCAAAATTGGAACATTTTTCTTGTTTATTACGCGAAGAGTTTCATTTGTGTCGAATTTTTATTGCATTTTTTCGCTTGAGTGAAGTCATTTTGTGTTGGTCGAAATATTTTCTGAATGAACTAAATTCAGAAGATATTTCGAAACAGCATTTTTCGGCATCAAATAAAAGCTCATTCGCTTTTCTAGTCCACAATCTAGAAGATTATAATTTTTGAACAAACGAAAATTTGAAGGCTTCAACCTCGGAGCGATGAAATAATTCAATAGAATAAATGCAAAGGAATCGAAGCAATGGAAAAAAAAAGTCAAATCCTCGAAAGGTGAAGCGCGATCATTTGATATTCTGAACGAGTTCATTTGAATTTTAAAGAAAAGAATGTGTTTTTTCTTCTGTATTTGAAACGTGTTTTTAATTCACCAGCATGCAGCTGCAACGGTTCGAATGTTTACCATCGAATAATTTGTTTTCTTACACTCGTGCGACAACGTTCTTCAATCGATTTCGTAGAGTCTTGATATTCGAATGTAACGATCTATCGCGGTAAATTGATGTGCGGGCTGGTTGCGGTTTTTGAACCCAAGCGACAAATATCACGACAAGTTTGGAACAGAAGAGACAGAACACTGTCTGACTATTTATTTGACTTTGTTCCAAGTTTAGGTTTAATTCATAGTAAAACTCTATTTGGTTGCTTCTTTTGTCTCAATCGTCGCGTTTTAAATTCAAATAAACAATTTTCTTGAAACAATAACATTGCAAATAGACACACTCTTACTCACACAGTTCCTTGACACAAGCTTAATAGACACACACACACACACCCGCTTCTTTGTTTCAACATGACGAAAAAACAGGAAAAAATGTAAATAAAATTTCTAATGCCCACCACCTGTCTGCGGTAGAAGTAGATACGGATACGTTTAAAATGTGATATCCTTGGAAGATGGTCTCTCGATTGCCCATATTTTTCGAACATAATAAAATTCAAATGATCACGTTAAAAATTCCGTTTCAAGCCATTCTTCATGTAGATAAAAACCTGAACAGACGTTCGAGGCTTCAATAAAAGTCATCTTCGAGTGTTATTAAACGCGCGAAAGTTTCAATATCAATTCGATTCAAAAACATTTTCATCGATTTACCATTAGTTCGAAATTGAATTGTATCAACGGACAGCTCGAATTTCAAATCCGTCTAATTTGCTTTCAAAAACCGTCCCTTGGGAGAAATGGGCGTTGCAGCGTCCATTAGACGTGCGCCGTTACAGTGAATCAAATCGTGTACAAAAGCCGATGGCTTGTCAAAACATTTCACAAAAGTCGAGCACACAATAACGGATGCTAATTATAAATTGTGAGTGGATATGATTGGAAAAATCAAACAAATCATCGATCCTTCGGCTAAAATGGTCGCCGAACAGCGTGCTCTACATGACAAAAGCGGTTGAAAAGTTCGAAACGAGAGAGAATGGCAAAAGTGAAAAAGGCGCGGGTCCCTGATCTAGATTTAATGAGCATGAGTGGTCATTTCGAAAATCGGATTTGAAATTTGCACCCGAAAGCGAACAATGGCAGTGTCGTTGCTTCGCGTGACCACCATTAGCACACACAAAAAAAAACGGTTGGATGGTGTATGCACGTGGTGTGTAAGTCGACCTTTTCACCTCGTTAATGTAGTTTGGCGTTGCATTTGCATGGCCCAAACAATGGACTTAGTGGCAATAAATAATGTCGCAGCTAATAAATTTATTATAGCGAATCGACGATGGTCGAAATATGATACATATGCAACTGCCGATTGTCGTGACAATGCGGACTTCAGTCACACATATTCCTCGCATTGAATGTGTTTAGCCGCTGAATGCGTGTACTAAATGACAATCAATGGTTTTGGCGATTTGTTTGCTCTGCTTTTAGCCTCACCCTCTTCCCATGCTGTCACATATTCGCCTCGGCGCACACTCAAGTGCTGTGTATTCGTGTGCGTCTGTCTCTTGTGTCGAAAGTGAAATTACGGTAATTTTTGCGACAAAGTGTCGTTCATTTCTCCGTTTTGTGGTTTCACCGGTACCACCATCATTTGTACGTCAAAAACCAAATGCTTTTCACAAATCATAAAATACAGAGAAAAATCATGTAATTTTTGTCCAGTTTTATGTACATTGTACAAACACCTTTCAATTCGTTTTTCGCAACTGGTTTATCCCTTTTGTGCGTCTGTTTGCTAACTATTGTAATTAAAATGTCTTTCACACCCCAAACCAAGCTAATCAAAACTTCGACTATGACTTTGCACATTTTTTTTTTCTTCTGTCCATTCGAGTTGACACACACACACTCACTCCAACTCACTGTTTTAGTTCAGCCCAACCGCATTCTAAACCAATATTTTTAGTTAAAGCGAGTCGATTTAACTTGAAATTGTGGTTGCAACTCATTTAATTGAGTTAAAGCAACTTCAATTCAATTTACACGTTTTTTTTCCTGTTCGAACAACGGTGGCTGCACCCGTTTGACCGAAACCATATCGATAATGACATCGCACAAAAAAAACCCAACGAAAATGAAATGGTGTGATAAAAATCTCTGAAAATTGTTAATGTTGACTGGTTTTTGACTCTCTGTGGCACAGGTTTGGTGCCATACCGATCGTTTTTTACGATTCGACGCAAAAAAAAATCATTAAATTTTTTTCACTCACTCTCTCTCTCTCTCTCTCTCTCTGTGTCGTTTGGTGTCGACATGTGAAGCATATGCTTTCAATCAAACCAACAACTGCAGCTCAGAAACGTTCATTAGTCGTTTGTTGGAACCGGTGAGAGGACGACGACGACGTTGCATATGGATGTGTGTGACCCCTTATTCCGTTTGTACTGCCGCACACTCCCGGGCCAGCATAAATTCAATTGTTCACTGATGCTTCTCACTCGCCTCGTTCCTGTTCATTTGAAATTGTTTGATTACATCTTTCGTCGTCATTATAATTTTATTAGTGATTTTTATTCATTTTATCCATTGTCATTGTGCCGGCTTTTTTATGTACGTGTTTTTTTTCCACAAATAACAAAATGCATTGTGCTGAACACACCAAATTTTCGCCAAAATTGGCATCAATCTGTCGAAATATTGTCAAGTCGTAATAATTGATGCATTTTTTTTCGATAAAAAATAACAAATATGCTGGCCAATTATTTTATTAGAGCCATTTTTTGTGTAGGCCAACCACCGGATTTTTTTTTTCTGACACGGACGTTTTTCTGGAAATATCGAGACAAACAGGGATCGAGAGAGAAAAAAAAACGCTAGAGATTTGACAGCGAACACAACGCAGCTGCACACAAATCATAATCTCAAACACTTGGCCTCAAGTAGTTTGGCTCATAACAACTATTTCTCGATTGAAGTGCATGCGTAAATTGTGAAATTTACGGAAATAAAAACATAGAAAACGATGTGCTTGTCGTTGAAAGCAAGAATGGAAAGAAAATCATGTTAAATGTGGCAGAATTAATCATGTTGATTTAAATAAATTGCACTCTTTTTTTTCACTCGCTGCAACCAAACAACACACACTCGGCTTGTCCTGAAGTCTCTTCATTTGAAGCTCATTGTTGATGTGTCGATTCCGACAATCGTCGATTGATGTTTCAAGTCCCGAACCCATTCTTAGTTGGTGTTGATGTCGAACTTGAATGGTGCTGATTTGAATGCGCTGCCGTTTGAAACTTCATTCGACACGAATAGATTCATGTATGAATATTAATTTGAAATGAAATGAAAAAAAAAATTACTGCATTTGAATAAAATCCACATTGTGGTAATTTATATGCGTGCACGCAATTTTTGCTGAACGCGTTTTTAGAGCGGAGTGTAAAGAGTGCGAACCACGCAACACACACACACGCACAATGCAGCGTTTTAGGCCGAGTTAAATGGTGAAAATGACGTACAAATTGCTTTCAACATTCAGTTGAGTGAATTTCGCTGCGCTCACTTTTTCAGTTAATGAGAAAGGGTCAGAGTTTAATGCGTTTTACGATCTCTCGCTACAACGGATTTGTGTGATGGCTACTACTACTACCTTTCGGATGGCGATATACAATGATAACATTTTTTCGGGAAATTGTTTCATCATTCGGGAGTTGACATGCGAGTGACAGGCCATCAACCGGAATATGCGATCGCAACTGCTTTTTCTCGGTTGCATCGCCACTTTTTTGGTGCTGCTTATGGCTATTCGTACACATATAATATCATAGCTCTTGCTGCCACTTCTAATATACACGGTATCGTTGCTATTTGTGTTGCAGTTGTTGTCGACATTCATCCAATTTTGCAGTTGAAAATCGCTCGCTCACCCGATTCCATGACCGACGTGCATTCAAAAATCGACTCCTGTTTGTTTTTTATCGTTTTAATCGCATGTTTTTTTTATTGTTGTGTGTCAATGGCTGCTTTGAGCCGTCGTTCACATGCCCAAACAACTGTGAATGCACTCATTGTTTACCGATTATTGTCAACTACACACAAAAAACGACGAACTGAAGCAAAAATTCGATACTTTTGATTGAAATGTGACGGTTTTTGTGCCATTTCACCGGATTTATATCAACAACCCTTCGCTGTGCGTGGTGAAAGACTTTCACTTCGCCGATTTTTCGGAACGTTTTTTTTCAATTGAATAGTTTTGGGTGGAAAAATGCTTCGAATGCACAAAATCAAAATGATGGAATCAAATCAGAAAATGTTAAAAGCAAACTGGACACATTTGTTGCTTCAAATCTCTTGTTGGGTGACAGCTTTGCATTTGAGTGCATTTTGAACAAAGAAAAGAATTAAAGTCGGGTGTCACTAATGAATGAAGTGATTTTTTTAATTTAAAATTCACGACTTCAACAGCTGGAAGCGTTTTTTTTTGGTTTTTCCGACATAAAACGTCATTTTTGATAAAGAATCAAATGTCATTCAACTGACCGTTGGTGACATGAAAGCGGTCAAGTGTTAAAAATCGCATCCTTCCACCTTTTGTGCATCCGAACCAAACCAAAACCCACGAATGCAGCATCAATCGTTTCATTGAATGTTTCAATGAACTGACTGTAACTGTACTTTATGCGACTTCATTCACAGTTCCATTTCAATCTTGGAACAAAATACGAAAATAATTTACTCCTCGTTGGCTCAATTGACTGCGTCGAGCAAATGCAATTAGGTAGATTTCTTGGTTGTTTTTCAGTGCATAACCAAATCTCTGTTCTCAAATCAAAGGCGTTGTTTTTCTTTTTGCTTAGCGGCTTAATTTGCCTTTGAGTCGAGCAAATTGCTTACAAAAATTGGTGGCATGCCCGCACAAAAGGAGAAAAGAGAAGGCTCATCCAGTGAACAAACATGGAAAACAAAGCCAACACAAAAAAACGCGCACACCTTTTGGTGTTTAATGGCAAGGCAAACAAATCGTTGAAATTATAGGTCAACATTTAGCTCGAAGGAGCTGAAAGAAAAAATGCACTTCTTGTGCACGAGGCGCATGCACCGAAAAAAAAAACCATAATTTTCGAGTTCGACGCATAAAAACAACGGCTTTGCATCCGCGACAAATAGCACACACACACAGCGGCAAAAGGGTCGCCGCCGAATCATTTCATATTTAATATGCATAAATGCAATTGTTCAATGTTTGCGTCCCGTTTTTCTTTTACAAGCAATTGATTTCGATGTGTGTCTCGCGCGCCGTTGACTTCTTGCTCGCTTTCTTGCCTTTGCTTTTTTCTTCTTCCTCTCACTTACTCCACTAAGCGTCGGTCTTCAAGTGTTTGTGTCGCGTATCGCTGCTCTCATACGGTGAATTATTGTTATTGCCGCTTTTATGGTTTATTTCACTGAAAACACTGTGACATGAGCATATTTGCATATGCCGAGAGCAAGAGATCAATACGCGGGTCGTCGACAACGACTACGTCGATGACGACTGTATTAAGAATAAGTTTATTGGCTACCAAATTCCAGTCAAATAGGGTCAATCACGAAGAAAATTTTATGACGCTGTTCAAATTGGCCACGGTTTTACACGTACGCAAATGCGTCGCTGCCATCTTTTACGACATTTTTTCTTGTACAACCTCGAACGCAGTAACATACCAGAAAGCAAGATATTTACACAACGATTATAGCCAAAAGATTAAAAGCGATCGTGCCCGGTGTTTGCTTACAGCCGCTTACATCAAGTGGCCACTTCAAACCATAAATTAACCATTTTCCAATTCCATTTTAACGACCGAACCTGAACGACAACCAGAGAATGAGAGATTTTTATCGACAGGCATGTTGACATTATTAATCAAATCGAAATTGAAATGTGATTATTAAGATGACTTTATTTGAAGATTGAGCGGTGGATTGAGGTGAGGGAAATGATTTGTTCTGAGGGAAATGTAACATTTTTGGTGAAAACAGATTTTTTTTGTTCAAAAAATGAGTAAAATCTGAAAAATTGGATTTCACATTCGACAAAAAAAATTAATTCCAATGGGAAAATTATTTTTTTCCGTTAGAAATTATCTGACACAAGAAATATTTTGGGCAATTTTTACTCCTCAATTCATTCAGTCGAAAAACAATTCAAACAATCGTGAAAAATCGAATCATCAGTCAAAAAAAAGTTGTTTCTTCTCAAATTTCCTCGTATTCTCTTCAATCATCCTTTTTCGAATATAAATTCAGAAATATTCGAATCGGAAATGAGAGCTTCCCTGGCATAAATTACTCGATTTAAATGGGAATTAGAAAATTAATGAGTAAATTATCGGGTGAAATTGAATATATTCAAAGGAAATGAGTGTATCATCCTGCGTAATATTTTCCGTTTTGAAAGATGAATGCTTGGTTTAGTTATCGGTTATGTTCGACACAATTGGTTCGATTAATTTTCATTAAAATAATCGGTATAGCCGGTCTTTAGTCTATGTAATCAATGTCACTTTCTCTCTCCGTCTCTCGTTCAGTGTATGTTTGATGGGTGAATTTGATATCTATTCTGTTTGTATGTAAACAAGTATTGAGTTACGAAGTACAACAGAAACGGCCCACAGTGTCTCGAATGGAAAACTACCAGAAAAAAACTCTGTAAATAAATGAGTTTGGCATCGATCATCATGGATGGGTGTAAAAGGGACACATAATCAAATCAAAAAATCGGTTCGAAGGAAATGTTTGTATGCAAATGATTGGCACACAAGTTTCCGTAGCGTGAGAACAGGAACTAAGACTTGTCATCTAATTGTATGATTGCGTTTCTGTTCGGCCAGACTAAATAAATATGCTCAAGATGCTGGGCTTGAGTCTTTGATTTGGTTACCTACTCACCGTGCCGAGAGAGCAGCAGCAGCAGCAGCAGAAAAAAGGGTCCGATTTATTTTGATATCGCTTCGTATGTGCATCGAAAATTCGTTTAGCAAAACAATGGCATCAAGGCGACGAAATAGACTAAATCTAAACCAATCGCATTCGAAACAAAATGAGCATTTTTTGGTAATGCGCTGTGCTGTGCTTTGCACAGAAAAACGGTAATAATCTAATTCCTCGGATCATGTCACTCAAATATTTTTCTCCGTCGATCCCTTTTTCGTCGAGCAACAGAGAGAGAGAGAGAGAGCCGTCAATCGTTATTTACATATTATTTCGGTTGCCCAGAAAACGAAAAGGTTCTATGACTGAATGCAAATTAAGGCGAATACACACACTCACAATCAAGTAACCGACGTTATACTCTCTTCGACAATCCGCTTGATGGCGATGACAATGAAAAAAAGGGTTCCTACTCGAAATCAATTCCGTCTACCTCTTTCAGTCGAACGGGCTCAGCACAGGTCACATGGAGTTCGACATCTCAAGACAACTTGATTCCGTCTAACGTATAATTTTCAAATTTGAAATCATTTTGACGATCGGCTGATACGAGCCAAGTGCCATCTAGATGAGATTCGTGGAACCTGAAGCAAAGTTATGCTGAGAAAAAAAATCAGTTCAAACACACTTTTACCATCATTTGAATGCGGTGGCTTCTTTATTGGGAGCCTCACCAAAGTTTCAATGGATTTTTTTTTCAAAAGTCGACAATTTCTGATGATCTCGCTCTTGAAATGAATTTTTTTTATGCCTTTTCAGTCATTGAAATGATTCACTCTTTCAAACGAACGTTTTTGTATGTTTTCAAAAGGGATTTCCAACGGAAAACCTTTTATCTAAACAATTTTTTTTTGCTTCGATCATTTTCGAGATTTCAACATAAACTGTTTTTTTTTTTCGTCTTTTTTCTGAGCATGGAGCTCTTTTGCCGAACAAAATGCCATAATGATTACATTTGGCACCGCACAATGAACTCGTAGAAATGAACGATACTTGAGCAATTTACGCATATTAGCACACGCACAATGCTATGCAGATGATGCGATGAGCACGATGCCTATCGGGATAAACATAATGAATTTTTTCTCTCTCTCTCTTCGGTGTGCTTTGTGTTTGGTGTTAAATGAGCGCGTTTTTTTTCCATTGGATTTGTATTCGATAGATATTTCTCCCTACACTCAAATTCATATTTACCATATCATTAAATGCATAAAAGAAGATAAACTCCCGATTGCGTTGTTTTGATTTCAGTATTTATTTTTTTTTCGTGTTTTTTTCTGGGCATTTTTTTTCTCATCAAACATTGAATTGTTTACATTTCATTTGCACGAAATCGAAACCACAAATTTCCCAATTCGTGATTCATTTTAATATGCCGCCCAACCGCAAACAATTTTCAACCATTTCCATTTATTGATGAAATTGGTTGTGACGAATGCGTCGCACGTTTTACACGCCTCAGTACGCAAAAACAACAGACACAAATCACTTTTCCCGGATTACATCAATAATGTTTTTTTGGTGGTTAGTCGTTCGGTCTCACTCACTCTTTCCATCATTTTTTTCTTTCTCTTTCCGTTTTTCCTCTTTTTCTTCTTTTCCTTCGTTCTCAGTCACTCTTCTCTCTCTCTCTCTCTCTGACTCTTTCTCATTTTTCAATTTTTTCTGTTTTTTCCTTGATTTTTTTTTCTTCGCTCTCTTTCATTCTTTCACTCAATTCATATCTCCAGCTCACTATTCGACTTCGTCTTTCTCTTTCGATCATCGATTTCCAAAACGTGGGAACAACCGAACAAAGCCCGTTCCCTTGTTCACATGCAGCACACTATGACGAAACGATTGACAGGACTCAATCGCTGATACACGGAAAAAGTGTTAAATCATTTATTATTTCGTGTTGTGTTCGTCCACAGCGAGAGCGACCGAGAGAAAGAGAGATGAAATCGCATCGAAAGCGGAACCAAACAAATTAAATCGTTGCTAGAGACACTTTTCCGGTGTCATTGCCGGTTGTTGTTTTTTTTTTGGACAAGGTTATTTGGTTAGTTCCGACACGGAGCGCCGTTTAGCAACGATGTGTTAACGACAATTAGGGAAAAAATGGTTCGAACGACAATTTTTTTAAAAACATTTTTAAAATGACAATTAGAGACGAAAAGAAATTGTTAAAAGCAACACATAATTGAGCGTGTTAAATCAAATGACAGTAATAAATGACACGAGAACTTAGAAAAAAAAGTTAAAAAGAGGAAAAAAATGGAAAATTGGGTTGAATTTCATTTGGGCGAGAAAAATGACTCCGAACTTGGGTCGAAAACGAAATCAAACTCGATGCTACCATCGGCGCTGTACTTTCCTTCATTCAATCTAAGCTAGCTCTGCATATTCTCTCTTCCAAACACCAAGCATCACCACCTCTCGAAAATGCAAAACAGTTTCTCGCAAATCGCATTTGGCAATCAAAAACGCAAACAAATCAAACAAACAACAATTGCGTAAATATTGATTTAGTTGCACGTTTTTCCTGCCGTTGTGCCATTTGACTGTTGTTATTTATTTATGCAAAAAGTTTTGTGCAAATAAAAATATTGCTCTGAATTAAATTATGTGTATCTCTCCCTCTGCCCATTTATCGTCTGGCAACGAAAAAAAAGTGTCTCTTTAATTGTTTTTTTTTCTTCGTTGACGGTACATCCCGTGCGAAATGGGGTGCGTCACTGTCACTTGAAGTGGCTTTGCGTTAGAGTTGACGAAAAAAAAAATGCGACGAAAATCTGCATAAACAAAACCATTTTCCGCGTTGAAAATGATACTTCATATCCAATCGAGAGAAAGAGAGAGATGAAAAAGCGGTTACGAAAAAGTGTCTTTTTGCATAACAATTGTCGCGGTAGACGTTATGAATGCTTAATCATTGGATCATAGGTTAAACAAACGGTGTGTTGAATTGCGAAAATCGCGAAAACAATTGAAAACAAACAAAAGGCCGCAAAAAATCGAGTCTCAAGCGCACATTTTTTTTACCTTCTGCCAGTCTGATCGAACGGTTAACCAGTTAAACAAGTACAAATAAAAATCAAATGCTCATGATCCGTTGCGACAAAACGATTTCAACTTCTAATGCCGACGAAAAGAAAAAGACGACGAAAAAGAAATGAAAAAAAAAATCGCGAATCGACCGGTTCAAGTAGTTACGAAAAGGGATTCGATTCCCAGCGAGCCGGCGCTCAAATCCAGTTCGAAGGTCGATAAAAATCTGCCGATTTTTAGCAAACGGCAACATATGATGAATCGATGGCAATAATTCAAAAATTGGTTGTGCCCGTTACGAAATCGGCAAGACTTTCGATGAATGAATGTCGGAATGAAAATAGAGTAACTGATTCGGGGCGCTTCGTTTTTATTATAGCAAAAAGAAAGAAAGAAAATAGATTGAAGAAGGAACGGCACACAAAAAGACAAACATTGAAGAAAATCACCGAAACAAGGCGCACACAGAGGCTGTGAGTGAGTGAGTGCGTGCGTGCGAAACGAAAGTGAAATATAATGGAATATGTACAACGAAATAAAAAGAAAAACATTGCACAAACCCAACGAATAAAACAAGCGAACGAACGAACGAACGAGAGCGAGCGAAAGAATGAAATTAATTAAAAGTCGGATGACAGCGCTTTCTTCTCCTACGGTCGGTTGGTGTGAGCAGGAAAAGACGTGTTCGGTCGTACTTAATAAATGCAACATTGCGTTGCGCTTCGGAGCAGATGTGCCGCTTTGTCCTGATCTAAACACACACACACACCGTCGTTTTGAGGCCCGATCGACTTAGACCTCGCTTTTTGCTACCTGAAAGAAAAAAATCTGATACAATTTCTGTTACATTTTGGCATTGCAATTGTCAGGTAGAGAAAAATCATCTTCGACAGAATAAAAAAGGATACAATTCCACTTTTTCCCTTTTGTATCCAATTGTGTGATGTGCACACAATGAACAATTACACAATTCAACTCAAACCGAATGCAATTATTCGGATATTTTTCAGTTTGATCTCATCTCTCTTTCGTTCCTTCGTTGTTCCTCTTCTGGTTCTCTTTCTGATTTACTCTTGCCTTCTTCCTCATCGAGCTCGCTCTCGCTCTTTCAAACGGTGACACAAAAACAAGGAAGTCACTTGAAATTCAGATGCAAAAACCAAATTTCAAGGAAGATCATCGCCTGTCTTACTTTAGCATTCAGTTAATTTTGTCTTCATTCACTTTGATTCTTCTCGCTTCTCGTTTGATTCTCTTTCCTTCGCACCTAAGGTTCTGAATGGGCCGTTGAATTAAATTGAACACCCTGATCGGCTGTGCGTCGGCAAATGAACTCTTTTTTATGATCGATTTGAATGCTATCTAATGAGCTCCATTCATTCTCTGTGCCGATTCATGTGATCGATCGGCCCAATTTTCTACTTTAAATTAGAGCAACACATAAATTGTTGTTTACCTCAACTGTTTTTCGTTCTACCTCACACATTTACGGCAAGTCAACGCTTAAATTGTCGCTTTTCATTCATCGGTTGTCTTTTTCTACCTCCATCGTCGTTCAAATGATACGAAGATTCTTCGTTGAAGAAAAAAATAATAACGAAAAATGCATTATTTGTTTGTTGTAAACGAAAAATGTCAAAAGTATGTCAAGAAAAGCAAATCCAAAAGAGTCAAAGCCTCCAACATAATATAAAAAGAAAAAATCTAAAACTTTTTAATATTCCAAAATGCCAAGGAAACATCGACATTCAATTCGAATAAACGATCGATAGCTGCTTGTTTACGCTTGTAATAATCTACCGCGTCGCCAGTTGGCCACGAAGTGTACAACAGTTTTATCGGTATTTTATGTCCTTCCTGTCTTTTATTCAAAAAATATCCATATGGTTTTTGGTGAACAATACGCCTGTTCGAACCTACACACACGTACACTGAATACGTTTCTCATAAGGTCTACCGATTCGAAATAGCGCAATTAATTTGCATACAGGTGCCTTTACAGGAGTCAAACCAAGACAATTGACCGTCAACAATTTAATTTCTATGTTCAAACAACACTCGTGATCAAATAGAGTTGAACAATAAGTGACTGGGTATGTATTCAATGGCAGTGTATGAGTGTGTGTGGTTCAATATCCGAAAGTCAAGTTGACGCTATGCAAATGAGGATTTGAAAGAGAGAAGCGTGAATGAAAGAGAGAAGCGTGAATGAGCAAAACCGAATTTTCATTTGGATAGTAAATACAATTTTGTCTCTTTTATCCTTTTCCCGCTCGTATTTATTCCACTTTTTATCCCTTTCCCGTCCTTCATTTAAATATTTTCATATTCACTTACTATCTCATTCCAAAAAAGACTGTTTACATTCACTCGAATAAAACTGTTTTAAATCCATTTCCATCTGATTTGATCCATTTTCGGGTCATTGTTATCATTTTACGCTCGAGTATTGTGATCGGCCGAAAACAAAGGACATCATGGCTAAAGTTAATCAGATTTGTTTGCGATTTGTGAATAAAACGCATCAGATTTGTTGACAAACTGTGCGTGCGTGCGTGCGTTGATACGATGCACCCTGCTGTTAAAGATGACATCCCATTATTTGCGCTTGTTTGTGTTGGTTTATTTTGCATTTCATGAACAGCGGGTTGCGATTTAAATCCGCCTCATTTTCCGTTTGGTTCATTGAAAAAATTCCGCTTCAATGGAAAATATTCAGTTGAACCACGTGATAGATGCATAATGCAACTTGCATTTCAACAGTAGTCTACACTTAGTTCAACTCGAGGCGCTTCTATTAAAATTCCATTCAAATCGCGTTTCCATTTCTCTATTTCCATTCAATTCGACCGTCTATTTAATCCCGTTCACAATTTGACGGTGGCAAATGTTGTCCTTGTTGAGGTGCATTATTTTCAGAGCTGAATGATCACCCCTCCTACAAAAATCGACGTGCATACCGAACGGCTAATTTGTATGCCATAGTTCGGCTGGTGAATGCAGCGAACGCGTTCGCGATTGTTATGCAAAATTACCACATTTGAACTCTAGCCGTGCATTGACTTTTTTGAAGACAGAAAAATTGATCTGTACGCGAAATTGTTGCATGTACGACGGGAATGAAACAAAAAAAATGAGTGCAATTCGGTTGTTAATAGCAATTATTAGCATAATAACTGTTTTTGTGCCAAATCCAACATGTTGCATTTTAGCTCTCAATTCACAAAACAGTCAATACACTTTTACAATTCAAACGCTAAATGCATTTTGAATTTGAGAGAAAAAAAAAATTGGAATCGAAAACGCCGACAAAGAAGAAAAAAAGAGAAAAAAAACGTTAGCTCACGTTCAACCCCATTCAAATGAATGCAGAATTACAAAACAACAACAAAAACATCCGCTAAAACGGATTATTATACGCTTGAGGTGGAAGAGGTATACAACGGAAGAGAGAGAGAGCGAACTATACCCAATTTAAATACCGATAAATGGCGTGGCAGAAAAATATTAGCTCGGTTTGGCTTGGGTGCATGTGAACCTTGCAATTTTATGCATGCATCGATGCACTGAACCGTGTGTGTGTGTGTGTGTGTGTGTGTGCTATATGCCACATTTGTCGATTGATTCTGTCGATAAATACATTCAATTTACGGCGAGAAAGAGAGACGTTAAAAGGGTTTTTTGTTAAATGTATTAAATTTCCATTTTTCCTATGCGTCATTCAATCCTTTTCTTCTGTGAACAAGACTTTTCACACCTTTACAACGACTAGGAACGGTGCAACGACTAGGAAGGAGTTACGTATAGCAGAAATTAAGTCATTTTATATCCGATGTTGAAATCGCAGCACTAGAAAGAAAGAACCATAACATTATTCATAGAAGCAACAATTTGCGATGCAGTTCTAACGAGTAGTTTGGCGAGAAATGAACACGATGCTCGAGCACCCGTCGATTTTGTCCGTATTAAGTATAACAAAGTGATGAATCTTGACGGTTTCTTTCTCTCGCTCTTGCTCTCGCTTTCGCTCTCATTCGCTCGGTATTGTCGCGATCGATATGGCTGCAAGGCAGAGTGTTCGATTTTAGCTTGAGGCTCCGGGTGGTGTATGTGTGCTTTATCGACTAGATGAATCGCATGGTTTTTTTGAATGAACAACCCCGTCGCATGAAACTAATAAGAACAACCGAAGAATGAACGTAGACGAAGTAGTCATAAGAGCTGTTAAGCTAGACAAAGAGCGGTAGCTACCGCGAGCGGTATAATTAAATAAAAACCGGGCACCCAGCCAACATGACACATACACACACCGCATGCGAACACAACATAGACGCACACATTATTACAACAACAACAACACATTATTAACCAATTTAACAGTGAAATGTTCATTTATCCGGCGTCAGTTTTATACCGTCTCAGCTAATTCGTACTCAATGGATAATCCAAACAATGCTTTTTTCCATTCAAATTTTTCGTTTTATAGTCGGAGCTTGTGGTCATTTATTGACGTTCTGTGATGTTTGATGCACTATCAAAATTGGTCATGTTACCAGTGGAGTGTGTCATAAGCAAGTAATCTAGCGTTGGAATGCCTCTAATTATCGATGCATCTATCATCGCATTTCCTATTCTCATTTCAAATGGCCGCAATTCTTCCGTTTCTCTTTTAATAATTTAATTGCGGCGTGCGAGCGCAATGACCAACCAAAAATCATCCATGTGTAATAGAAAAATGATGATGAAACAAAATCAGCCAAATTGAATTGAATGATACCATTTAAATGGTGTTTTACTTTTTTAATATTTGTATTTTGTTGAGTCAAACGCATATGCTACCCGAAATGAACGCTGTTCGTGTACAAATGGCTCCTTTTTTAGTTACCGACAAGACGCAGTAGTTCCTTCTTGTACATTATTTATTCACCATTTCCAATGGGAATGCCGAGCGCAGCGCACCTTCATTCAATAACAAAGAAATATGAATTATTATACAGGCAAATTAAAATTGGTTCGCCACACCATTCCTTGTCCTCGACGAATACGGTTTTTTTGTTTTTATTGAATTTCCGCCGTTTTACGACTTGTTTGAACTTACGACGAGAGTATAAAAACAAAAGAACTGTCAGACATTTCAGAAGGTTAATGGAAATCGCCATGTGCCACTGCTGATGCACCCTCTTGACTTTGTGAATGACACACATGGAATTTTATCGACAATTCAATCGAATTTTGTTTTTGGCCAACATTTTAGCAAACGAATTTTGATTTTCGCAACGGTTTTTGTGGTGAATGAAATGGGATCGAAGAAATGATTTTGAAAAAGGAAAAAAAAACAATTTTCAATTCCTTTAAATTTCATCCATTTTAAAATGCATTTAATCACTTTCTTGTCTGTAAATGATGTTTTCTCTCCCAATTCAATTCCATTCCTCTAAACGCTCTTGGAAACCGTTCAAAATGTCCACGGAAGCGTATAATGATAAGCCCATTGGTAATTGTGCGATTGTAACGTCCTTTTTATTGTAGACATACCGCACCGCATCGCCGGCCAAATTACCCGTTAAATATCAATTTAATTGAATTTAACACATCAAATGTTCGTCAGATGTCATGCGAATGTCAAAGCAATGCCCGCGATTAGATATGGCATTTAATTAACGGTGTGGTTCATTTGAAGTCCCTTAAGGCCACTAATCGTTACATCCCAAGACGGACGGAAAGTCAAAGAGAGTGAGAAAAAAAGAAGTTGGTCGCGTATTTGGTCACACAAATCGATTAGATGCACTCATGGATGTCATAGGAATTAACGGATAGAATTCCGTTTGACAAGAGAGTGACAAGCGGCGGATCTTCTATGTGTGTGATGTTCCGAACTGTTTCATTTTTCATATAGCGCTAATGGATATTTGGTGTTTTCTCTCTTCTTTGGTGTTCGTTCAATTGCCCTTAGCTGACGACGTCATCACCTTACTTTCGCTTGCGAAGCAGAGAAGAGAAAAAACCCTTTTCCCATTTAAATAGCGTTTTAATATTACTAACGGTCGGTCGATGGATGTTCGCTGGACGAAAATGTGAATCGAATCACGGTACAACACATGTTTTACCTGCCATAAAGCATCCGAACACACGGCGACTGGTCGTTCAAATGATCTCGTCTGCGCGAGTTTTTTTCCAGCAGCGTTAAAGGGTTCTTGCAGTCTTACACACATTAATTGTCTGTTCAGTCGATTGAATGTGCAAAAATCACTGTGTCCCTGAGTTTTGCTCTTTCAAATTCACTCTCGGTCGTTCTTCAGCACTCTGAGTCTTATTTCTTCTTCGGCTCTGTCTAGCTCTTGCTCTCTCCCTTTTTCTTTCTTTGCCTTCAAACAACGTATTCGTTCTTTCCTCTTCGCTCGCAATACCTTTGCTCACTACTACATCGTATTTATGCCAATTTAAAACGCATAAAAGTGAAAACAACAATGAAATTTGCATTTTGTTTCGTCAAGTCGCTCCCGGACAGAGACAAATAAACAATAAAAATGCGTACATTATTTGTATTGTTCAGCGACACAAGCAAAGAGAAAAAAAAACTCTGTTTTTTTTTTCTTCGGTAAAAGCGAGAGAGTAAAATGCAATGCTACTATGATGTAAGACAAAGACGTGGAAAATCTTTGTTGAACCCGATTCTTTGCCGATTTTCGGCGTAACCAACGTGTTTCATTGTGTTTTTCGGCGATTTTTCGAATGTGTGTGTACCTTGATGATGGCAAAAAAAAAATGGCGAACGGCCGCTCTTTTTTCATCCTCAACACGCTCGATCGCAAACGGAAAACACATACACAGTCAAAACGAACGAATCGAGTTTCGAGTCCAAATTCGGCGCCGAACAACGAGCGAGCAGCAAAAAAAAAAATTCGTTAAATTGTTGAAGAAACGATTTTTTTCGTCGTTGTTGTTCGAATCGAGAAGAATGTGTAATGCAAAAGATAAATATTTGAGTTCGCTGGCCCTGAACACACAGAGATTTGCACCAATTTTTCAAATTTTCTCCCTTCTCGCCAAGACAGTTTTTTTTTTCTTTCTTTCCTTTTGATTCTTTTGAGCAGCAAAATAAATCCGATGGTTAAATAGCGGAATGTTCCTTTTGTTCTCTCGGTTCAGTGTTCTGTTTCGATGCCGAAACTAAATCAATTTCTCTCTTTATTTTTTTCTTCCAACCTTGAACAATTCCCGAGACTTCCTTTCACTTTTACACATTTACGGAATCTCTTGCGCAAACACATCATTTTTGGCGAGCGCAAAATTCATTCGTACGATTCGGTTCGATCATTTATTATGTGTCTAATGACAAATTATACACCTTTTGCCAGTGTATCGTTTTCTTTTACACTTCATTTTTGAAGCCCTCTCGCTCGCTCACTCTCCCGTTCTGTTTCGTTCTCTCTCTTTCGCTCTCTTCCTTCGGCTCGCATCCGAAACTATAACAAATGCACCGTCGTTTATAATCTCTGCTATGGCCTCCAATATACTGTTACATGCAAAAAGAAATTGCTTTTTTTCTCTCTCTCTCTCTCTCTCTCTCTCTCTCTCTCTCTCTCTCTCGTCCTTTTTTCGCTTCGGAAATGTGGCAAAAACGAAATTCTATAGACACACCGAAAATAAATAAGCGATGATTGCCAAACAGAGAGTATGAGCCCGTGACACAAACACACAAGATGCAGCAGTTTTCAATCAAAAAAAGGTGAAATAGAAGTGAATTAAAACGCAAACACCCGAAGAATGCGAGAAATATGTAGGAAAAAAGAAATTTTTGTCCAAAGAAAAAGGAGCACAGAAGAGATGTAGAGAGAAGTAGAAGAACGAACGAAAGAAGAAGAAAAAAAAATTGGCGAGAGAATAATAATAATATTTTTCGAATAGTTAAAAGCAGCTGCACACACCACTGATACACTATTCACTTATTCTTTTTCTCTCTCTCTCTTTGCCACTCGGCAACATACACACGAAGAACGCGAAGCGGTTGGCAATTCGGATGCATGACGAAGACGACATATCATTCATTTATACGTACGTATGTTTTCCATTACGATGGAGTGGTGTGTGCTAGCTAGCTTTTAGCGATCACTGTGTGTTATCGAAACAAACACATTCATGTACCTTACGCTAAGACTCTCTCATTTCACTCAGGCGGCAGCCCCGAGCAGCTGAATTCAACAATCCAAGTGCACACACACAATTTACAATCAACACCATTCACTACGCACATAGACTTGTGTGCTGCAAAGGCTAAGGATACGACGGTTGCCTAGTTTTAGGCGAATTTTATTCTGATTTGAGAGTTTGGCCAAGGATTTGATTGAAATTGGAACATTTTTTGAAATTTTTCTCTTATTTTTGAGAATTTTTCAGTTTTTCTTTCGATTTTGTTCAATTTTTTCTAAAAACTTCACAATTTTTAACCAAGATACCATCAAAATTCTGCAATAGTCACCGAAAAATACCTCAATTCCGTTTCATTTCCAATCGAAATCGTCTGCAAACTGAATTTAAAGGAAATTTAATTTCTCTCCCTACGTTCCGTCAGTCAATTGTTCGGCTCAAGCCTCGGCATTAATCTCTCAATATATCGATTCCGTTTCGTTGAATTTAAATTCCATTTGTCGTTGATCCTTCGTGCCAACTGATCAGAATATACATCTAAGACTCATCAGTTAGATCTGGTTTTTGTGTTATGGCCATATTTTCTCCTCTCTCTCTCTCAGTCATGTTCCGTGTTGCATTTCTTTACCGCATAATTTGCTACTGCTTGCACATTGTATCATTCTTCATCGGTCGCTTGCTTCGTTCGTTGAATCAGCCGAGACTGACCAAACAAATGATGGCCAGTTCAAGCGATAGGGAAAGGTCACGGTGTGCGCAAACACGCACACATTCACTCAATAAATAAAAACCATTTCTACATTCTATTCTTCCTCTCTTCATCTTCTCTTTGTGCTTTTGTTTCGTTCCTTTTGAATGCGACATCGTCGTCTTGTACATTTTTTTCGCATTGTTCTTGCCAACAATAGTATCCGAGACCAAAACGAATGCATCGTGTGCAAATAATTCGCTTGCTCTCTCTCTCTCTCTCTCTTTATCCTTGGAAGAGAAAACTTTCACGTTTCGAACGTGAAATCTGGATGCAATAAATATGTAAAAATGATCTTATGATTGCTGCGTTGCTCATTTCGGTGGGGTAAATGAGCGCTGAAAGTGAATGAGAGACAGAGAAAGAAAGAAATGCCAATAAATTTTCTCGTCGTTTTCACGTGAAAAGGAGCCCAACAAACAATGGCAAACAATACATCTGAATGGAAATCCCGATGATTTATATCGGTGGAAATAAATTTTACAAGTCGCTGTCGCTGCTGCTGCTGCTGCTACGACGATGCACGCAGAGACAAACACGCACACATACGAAATTTCGTTGATTTGCACCAGCTTTTCGGTCGTTAGAATGAGAATCAAACGCATTTCTCGAATGGATATCGATAAATTGAATGTGAAATCGTCCAACGATGAGGTGCTGAGGCAATTTTTCAATGACAATTCCCGAAATATGGTCAAAAGAACGCTTGACCGTGGATTTGGATCATCAGAACTAAGATTTATGCGTTCACGCATCGAATTAACAACGTATTTTTAATGGAAAAGACGAAATTAGCGGTCAAAAACTTTTTTTTCTTGTTGAAAACGACTCAGTTTGAGATTCTCCTTCGGCCTCTATTCAATGTGAGAGTTTGTTGTTGTTCAATTCATAACGGCCAATCGAATAAAACGGTTACAAAACGCGCGACTGTTAAGAAAAATGACGGTTTTAATGCTAAATATGATGGTTTTCATTGGAAAATAATGAGTCTTGTTCAGAAATGGCAGCTTTAATGCAGAGAAACAACGGCTTTGGCCATGGAATGACGGTTTTAATGCAAAATTTCAAGAAATGTTCAAGGATGACAATAAGGAATTATGAAAAATATGCCATTTTCTTGATGAAATATGGAAAAAGACGATGAAAATTAAAGAAAAAAGCGAAAAAAACTAGAAAATAACCGTCAACGTAACGTCTATGATAGTGGCGCAGATGTGTTTCATGTGCAATTATCGAATGGGTTTAACCGTTGAATAGTCGCGAAATTGGCACGATTCAAGGCCAAGCTAGCATTTAACCAATTAAGCGCATCACCATTTGACATGAAACTCCAGATGGTGTTCGATTTAATTAATTTTTCGCATAAAAATCGTGTTGTAATTCCATTCAACTCACGTGCTCACAACTAGCAATTGTCTCCCAATTTGACGGTTAAATTGGTGTTGAGCAATTATTCGAACGAAAAAATTGCATATTCATTTGTATAAATGCCTTGAAAACCGATAAATTTGTTAAATTAAGTCGATGACAGTCAACATTCGATTAGTTTTTCTTTCTTCTTTCGGCAATTTGACTTGAGTGAGAATTAAAATAAGAACAGATGATGTGCGCGCGCTTTAAATTATCGAACAAGTGCAATAACAATATCGAAGAATGTTTAAACGAATAACAGTTGGTCGACATGATGGGTAATATTCAGCAGTTCATCGAAACTAATTCGGAATTCAAGGGAAAAATATTCTTCGAAAATAATTTTTTTTAAGCAGTTGAAACTACGAAAAAAGCAAAAAAAAATAACAATTTTCTATTCTAAATCTTCAGAATTCGTCTTTTCATCAGCTCTTCTATTGTTCATTCTAGTGAGCATTTGAGAAAATATTGATTTAATTGAGCGACAACGTGTCAAAATGCAGGTGACAAGCGATTTTTTGTTCACGCAAATCAAATTGATCCTTTTTTGTTCAAATCTCAATATTTTTTTGCTACTTTTTTGCTGCGTCACCAAAATAAACATTTTACTACACTCATCCAACATAAACAGAGTCCCAGTGTAGCGCTACTCGAAAGAGAAGAGACAAAAATAGCAATAACAAGATGTTAAATCATAAATAAAAACACAAACGACCAAAAATTCAAAACATATGTTTCGTAAAGAAGCTCTCTCGTTCGTTGTGTCTCCAATCGGCTGCGATAACATTAGACGCGTGCTGTGCCTTTGAACACGCACACAACGACAGCGACAGCGACGCCTGAGCACTAACAAGGAGGTGTGTGTGGTGCTGCACCTGCTGCTTGTTTTTCTGAGTCTAACATCTAATGCAGATAGCGACAAAAGTTTATTTCACTCAACAAACTGTTGCGTTGGCTGTGAATTAACGAATTTTTGCCGAAGAAAAACAGGTTGAAACCCTTTTATACCGTTTTGATTCCACCCTCGAACACTTTTCGGTGAATGTGAAGGCAGTGTCGACTGTTTTTAATGTGAAGGACTCTGGAATGAAACAGAATGCAGTTAAAATTGAAAAGAATCCAAAGAAGAGCGCTTGAAAGTCAAATTTGAATGATAGAACAAAAAGTCAAAAGACAAAAACTAAGAATGAAAAGAATAAACTCGAAGTTCGTTGAAATTCTCTTCAATAGCAATTAACTACCACTTTAAACCCATCCACCAAAAAAAGAACCTCAACGTTGATGTTCATTCAAAATAATCGTTCATAACAACAGCAACGAAAAATAAATGCCACGGATTATAATAAATTGCTTGCACTCCTTCCGACTGCATTGTGTCACACTCATGTTCCGTCTGTTATCATCGGATTTTAATCGCTGCTTTTATTTTCATGTGAATGAGAATAGGATCCTTTTGTCTTTGTTCCATTCAGTCCGTGGAGAGGAAAAGAGTGATTCGTTGCGTAAAGGGAAGCGAATATTCTGATAATCTATTGGGCTTTTATTGCCGTTTCCTCTCCGAAAATCGTTAAAATTCTTCATTTACCTATCAATGTCCTTGGGAACTCGCAATCCAAGCGAATCGCGTAATTATACACGTAAACAATGCAGGATATGATAGAGTGAGAGAGTGAGTTGAAGCCAGTTTCTGCGATGATGAAACAGGACATGTTGAATAAGAGAAGAGACTCTGACTCTGTCTCTTCCTGGAATTCATTTTATTTTTCTTTCTCTTTTTGTTCCATTTATTTTTTCTCTTTTCTTCTCTTTTTTTCTCTTTTCTCTCTATTTCCATCTTTCCTTCTTTCTCTTTTTCCCTCCTTTCCTCTCTTGCTCTCTCTCTCTCTCCCTCTCTCACTCGCAAACAAAAGCAAGCAACTCAACGTACGATGCGAACGACTGAGTGAATGAACAAGCACACCAAACAGCGTTTCTCATTCTCTTTTCGCCTTCGTGTTACATTCCTATGCATTTTATTTTAACATCCACATGCATGCAATACTGATAACTATCAATTGGGCGACGTAATTGAGGAACGCATCATAAATACGGGCAATTATTACAGCATTACATTCGGCATTGACCAATTTTACTGCCATGAGAACGGAGTTCAATTCAAATACCAAATTCTCTCTCGTTTGAGGCAGTAATTTTGTGGTTTTGTAATTACTTTGTTGTCATGAGGAGGTGTGACTGTTGAAAATTTAGTCATTTGAAGCCGGTTTTTTGATTTCACAAAAGGAAATTTGATTTCTCGACGAGAATTTTGTAAAACATTTTTTTTTTTTATTTCAATAGAAAAATTTCGAACTTGACATTAAAAGCGACTTTTTATGTATTCATTGACTTTTTGTATTGTCTCCAAGAAAAAATTGAAGGATTCAATTGAAAGAGTTTTGTTAAGTGACACTTTGAAGATTCTTTTATTTGTTTACTTTTTATGTTCACTGAATTTCTTTCTTTTTCCTTTGAAATTTCTCGAATAACCGTTAAATTTTCCCATGGAAGAATGTATTTTTAACTCTTTTTGTTCAAAAATCATCCTTTTTGTCTTAAAAAGAACAAGAATGATTCTTTTTGTCAAAGAAGAAACCGTTTCTTTGACCGTTAACTTTCAGTTTCTTTGAATTGTTGACAGTTTTCATCAATGCAACTGAATTGTTTTGGTTTTCAATGAAAAAAAATCTTTGAAAGAAAATTCAATTCTCTTTTCAAATGAATCAACATTTTTTCAACCTTTCATCACATTTCAATCACCTGTTTCGCTCACAATAACTAACCGATTTCAATTTCTTTCTTTTCTTTCGCTAATTCCAGGTCATCGTGAATCTGTCAACATGTTGAAGTGGACCAAACGTGCCGAACCGGGTGGTTCTGGTGACGCAGGTTCAAAATTATCCACACTTCTCTTAGCCCCACAACAGAATACCAGTCAAAGAATACATGCGCGTCGTTCACTCGGGAATTTATCGCGTCCAGCTCGTACAGCAAATCGTGAGCGTCAACGAAAATCATTAGGATCGTCGGAAATAACGAAGCGAATTCAAAACCGTGACAAAGAGAATCAGTTAATCTTAACGCCACATCCGAATGGATTTCGTCAAAATATCACAAGCACTCCAGTCGTTGCATTTGGATCGAAATTAGACTATGCATTGCGAGATGTGCGAAACATAACGCCAAAACAGAACTCAAATTCAATATCTGCGTTATTGAATGCGATGACGCCAAGCCGCAAGCGGCCATTGGCCAAAACACCACCCGGTTCACCAAAGGTGGATCGTGTAATTTGTTCATCGCCCAAAGAATCGGCACTCGCTCCAAACGCGGCTGTGATAACCCAACAGACACCATATGCATCGACATTGCCAACATTTGATGTGGAATATTCGCCGTGCGGAGCCACCCAACCAATTTTGTCCAGTGCCATGAACAGCATCACCGTCACCACCGATTCATTTTTCAATGCGGCGAGATACTTTCAGGAGCCGTTTCCGGCATCGAAGCGACTGAAATTCTCACCCACCGGTATGACACCGCTGTCATCCCGGCTCACCGAACTGCGGTTCAGTAAATTGAAATTCGGCGCCAAAAAATCCACCACCAGCACCAGCGCTGCTGCTGCTGCCGCTAACAAACAAACAAAGACTGAAAAAATCGCTGTGAAAGAAGAACCAACATCAGTCGAAATGGTTGGGGAGAGTGGCAATAACAATAACAACGACATGAATAAAAATCAAAATGAATGTGTCGTTGATGATGCGATTTTGATGAAGAAGCCCGTAGCAAAAACGGTGCCAAAAATGCAAATTCCATCGACCGAAACATCGCTCAGTTCGTCCGCTTTGGACGACACCGCATTGGACAAAATGATTGATGCAATCTTGGAGAGTGCTCGCAAAGAACGGCCGTCCATTGTTCGGAATTTGGCACCACGTAAAATCCATCAGGCGCTCATGCAAATGGGCTCCGATTCACCAACATACACACCAGCCGAAGATCCAGCCAGTGATTTGAATAAATTTTGTGATAATTTCCAAATTTCACCCGATGAATTGATTGCCGAACGCACAATCATCCTTGAAGAACCGCATGCTGTGAACGAACGCGAGGTTCGTACACCCGAACCACTGATGGCAAAGCAAAGGAAATCGAGAAAAGCAAACAAATCGAATGGAAAGAAAGCAATTAATAGCTGTCATTTGAAGCGACAACGTGCCGTCCGAAGAAAACACACCAAATGTGATCAACAAACACAACCGAAATCCGAGCCCATGAACATCGACGACAATTTGTCAACGGAACAAAGCGAATCATTGAAACCAGATACTGAAACTGAAACATCAGAAATCGCCAGTCCAAAGACACCATCCGACAGTGATTTTGTGATGAGCTCGTTTTTCAAGAAGACCGCCGATGAATTAGCCAATATGAATACACCAGTTATTGATTCAAGCGATGCTAATGTTACTTATGCTCAACAACCACACTGTGGCATCACATCGATTAGCTCGAAAATGTCATCGGACAGCACCCCATGCATTCATACCAATGACTTGCAAGCCAGCTCAACACCAACACACATTGAAACGGTTAATGCCATCCGGAGATGTCTCACTTTTTCCGATTCATCACCAAACGGAAATGGTTCGTCAACGACCGATGACTCATTGGAAAAACGCAAATCAACCGCCTCATCCACAAATTCCATGGCTTCGATGTCAAATCTATCGAATTCGGTTCGCAACAACAACGCCGTCAACGGATCATTGGATCTGTCCATTTTCTGTGAAAATAACAAAATTCATATTCACGGTGAGTTGGTATGATCGCATCGACCCGAATGCACAAGCATGACTTTTTCGGGAGAATTTTTTTTCTTATTTTGCTAATTTTTTTGTTTTTTTTTTCTTTCGCTTCTTTATGCAATTTTTTTCATTCTTCCATAATGAATTTATTATCAATCATATTTTCAATTGAATTTTATCACTTTTTTGTCTCGTTGTACTAATTTTGCATTTAAATTGCAATTTTTCAGTTATTCGATGCCGTGATTTATGCCGATCAAATGGTGCACCAGTCAATGCTTATGTTAAAGTTGCCGTTATCTCAGACACCACGTCAAGCAGTGACAATGGATTCCAGCGAACGGCTGTCCATCGTAATTCGCATCGTCCATACTTCGACCATCGATTTACATTTGATTTATGTGGCAATGAATCGGCTCGCATTCAATTGGCTGTTTGGCATCGAGACCGTGAATTCAAGTGAGTATCTAAATAAATCATCACATATCCAGTGTTTTTGTCTATTGCTTTTATATTCTCTGGCATAAGAGCCAATGTTCAATGCCCACACTATTTCCACTGGGAAAAAGACAGTGAGAGAGTTTCCATCTGAGTATTCAAAAACTATTTGTCCCCCCATCGGCATGTTTTTATTGTGTGAGCGAGTCTCAGTGGCGTCACAACTATTTCCTTATAATTCACCGGAACAAAAAGAGAGCAGACGCTCCGCAATGGAATATGCCAATAAAATCGTAAACCGCATTGAGCGACCGTAAAACACAAGAAAGAACAAAAACGTCCCCAATAAATGGAAATTATTTTAATAAATGAACTCGAGGGAGCGGAAAAAGTTACCGAAAACAAACGCAATCGGCGAGATAGTGGCAAAGAGGGAGATAAAAAGGGAAAGAGTGAATGGGGTGGAAAATAACGATGCGCGAGAAGCTGCACAAACATTGTCATTACTCTCTCTCTCTCTCTCTATCTATCTTTCGTCTCTTTCCCCACCTCTTTGTCAAACACCATTTTCTTCCCATTTTTCATGCTCGCTCCTCTTCTTCCCTTTCTATTCAGTATTCACACCAGCTCATTTTGTTCACATTTCTCTAACCGATTTCCCTTTTTTGTCTCTCTTCCACAGACGCAGTGAATTCTTGGGATGCATATCGATACCGGTGAAAACGGTGTCGTCATCATCGTCGAAGGAAATTAATGGCACAGTTAAATTGCAACCGAAATCGTGTCTAACGGTAAATCCACTGCCGATAGCAATGTGCGAGAATTCCCAGTCAAGCGTTGATGAGGCCATCAACAATGATGATGGTATCGCTGGTACGCCGTTGACCCTGTCGAAAAAAGCGATTCATCAACGTGATGCCGATGAAAATTTATTTTTACGATTTTTGGAATTGGATGCACCGGCTGAATCGACGCCAACTCCATTACGAACCGGTGAACTTCAAACTGGTCGTACACCGTTTACGATAACGAAAAAACTTACACGAACGGCTGAAAAAGGCTTTGGATTCTCAATTGTATGGACACATCCGCCGCGCATTGAAAAAGTTGAAGCTGGACTGTCAGCAGATCGTTGCGGCATTCTTCCCGGTGACTATATGATATTTGTGGATAAGCACAATGTCGTGACCATGCCCGAAATGGACATTCTCAATCTGATCAAGATTCAAGGCAACACATTGGCACTGGAGATTTTCCGACGATCGAACGCGACACGACCAACTTTCGCAAATGCCATCGCCAACAGTGCTTTGTTTAGTGCAACCAGTCTTACTAGCTCAATGAATACAACAATTGCAACAACGGCTGCAGCAGATGAAGCCTCATCCGAATTTGCAACGCCAAAACAATCGACCAGCTCATTGGCTACTAGACCCATGAGCACTTGCTCCAACATTTCAATCACATTGGAGTCAACGAAACGACGATTGCATCTGCCTCAGGTAAGCATCATCAACGGAATTTTGCATTTTTTTTCTCTCTCGTTAATGTAAACAAATTTCTTTCACTTTTTGTTAATTTTTTCAAAGAAATTTCATTTTTGAAGAAATCTTGAAGCATTTGACTAAATTTCTCTGTTTTTTTGTCTATTTCCAGGTCACGTTTAGCAAAGAGGTAGGCTGTGGTGTCATTGTTTAAGCTATTGCATGTGGTTCTCTAATGAGAGTCTCTCTCGCACAAGCATTCATCCAACATGCTCTCTTTTTCGCACCATAGCAGTGAGAGAGAGAGAGAGCGCAACGGATACACACAAAACAGGGTTCAAACACATCTCGTTCGTTTTAAGTTTATTATTTTAATGTCGTTCTTAAGTTTTCGTTCTAATTTAAGTGTTAATCTTTAAGTTTTCCTCGTTTTTTCCATCAATCTTCATTTTTCCGTTTTTTTCTTTCTTTCTTTTGTTTTTCTGTTTCATTCTGATGATTATTTATTTTGTAAATAAAATCATCATCAATGTTTATTTTCTGTTTAACTTTTCGTTTTCGTTTCCATTTTCATCATTTAATTTATTGTAAATTATTTATTACATCACACCAAAAGACATACGCTTCTAGTTGTTAGTTGAACATTTTGTTGCGAAGAAAAAAAGAGCGATGCATCATCATTATTTTGACTGATGGAAAGTGGCCAACAATGCCACTCTAAAATACTGGAAAAACGAATCCAACGCACATTTGAAGCTGAACAGCTTTCAAAATTGAAAGCGAATCGGAGGTTGACTTGACTGAAAAGAAAAACCCAAGCATCAACTTTCATCCTCGGTCAAAATGATGGCGCTCTTTTTTATTTGAACAATCACACTTAGTTCGCCGCTAGTTTTCTTTTTCACTTTAATTATCATTCTTAAGTTAAATTCCAAAAGAGACAAAGTTATTTATTTGATATTTCAACATTAAGAGAAGCCCAATTATGAAATACGTAATTTTCTGTTTGCAATTTATTGAAGAAGAAAAAAAATTATGCAAAATTAATTAATTGTTTCCAATGGCTAATACACCAAAAATGAACCAATTTCGATTTCTTTGGCTGTAATTAAATTTTAATTGTGTTGGTGTTTGTTTTATTTTTTTCGTCGAGCGAGTAAATTTTATCGATTTTGGTCCATTGTACATACACATTTATGAAGAAGAGAAAAGAATTCGTTTTTTCTTCGGTTGAACATTCATCATTGTTTCGAAAGAAGTTTAAAAAAATTATTTCGTATTTCATAATTTATTTTAATAACTCTTTTTTTATTGGGAAAAGAAGATGAGATTCACTGAAACGGAATCCACATTTGCATTCGTTTGCCTTTTTCGTTTGTACTTTCATGTTTTTTCTTTGCTAAGTGAATTAACAGCTAATTTAGACGCAAATCCAAAATACGTAATTTATTATTTCATCCAAATGTTTGTTTCGAAGTAGTTCTTTAAGTCCAATTCCCTTGTATAATTTCGAGTTTTTCTTCATTTAATTTTAAGCTTCTTTTGTACATAAGCGATTCGAAGAAATAAAAATTTATTGAAAAATTAATTGATTGATTCTGAGTTCAGTTTCTCTTTTTTTGTTGGAGATTTTTTTTTGGTTTTTCAGGACTTTTGGTTCGAATTTGAAAATTTTTGATCAAATTTTACTACAACCAAAAAATGAGGTAAAATGACGATACAATTTTCGACCAAACAAAGTCGTTTCAAATCACAAAAAATACGTTTTCCATAAGACTTATGACACCGGCAAGAAAATAACGAAGATTCCATTGCAATTTTTTCCCGGTTGGTATGAAATCGTTGATATTCAAACACCTTCTTAGTGTGGTATGGAACTGGTTCAAAAAAGCCTATTTTTTTGGAAATTTTCCATTGGTTATTGTGTGAATGAGTCTCATTGGCGTCACAACTATTTCCTTATAATTCACCGGAACAAAAAAAGAGCAGACGCTTTGCAATGGTATATGCCAATAAAATCGTAGACCACATTGAGCGACCGAGAGACAAGAAAGACAAAAAAAATCGTCGCCATAAATGGAAATTATTATAATAAATGAAATCGAGAGAACGGAAAAAGTTACCAAAAAACAAACACAATCGGCGAAATAGTGGAAAAAGTGGAGATAAAAAGAGAGGCAAAAAAGAGAGGAAGAAACTAAACTGAAAGAGTAAGGAATGAAAAGAGCGAAGAAGAGTGAGTGAGATGGAAAATAGTGGAGCAAGTGTGTGAGCGAATGCGAAGCTGTACAAATAAAATGGCATGACAATAAAAGCGAAAAGACGAATGAACGAACTTTTAACGGCGATTCCGACCTTATCTCTATCGCCCACAGCACACAACTATCCAGCAATGTGATTCCAATTCAATGGTACGATTTCACCGTTAGTCTCACTGGAACTGCCATTTCTGTGTTCATTTTCATTCATTCTACTAAATTCCACAATCGACACGCATACACTACACACGTATCGCGTTGAAAATTCCGCAGATTTTCACACTGGAAGTGCCGTTTATCTACGTTTGTCCGAACAGAATATTGAAAACCTTTTAAAAGCCAGCAGAATTCTCGTGCATGTTTTGAACTTTCGTCGAGCATGCGCAGTGATGCGTCGGACAATTTTCGGCTAGCAATGATTTTATGAAGCTCTGTCTCGGAGTTCATACACAAAAGGTCAAGACTTTCGTGTCGACCTTTGATTTTACAACATTTTGCGGATTTTTTTACGATATTTTCAAGAAAATCCAAATGAAAATACGCATAATTCATCAGCATATTCCATTTGATCATCCCCCGGCCAAGTGATTTGTGACACAATACCATACTTCCATCCATGTGTATTGCTCATCGTGTGCGCATCGTTTTACTGTCAAATGTCTGTATTTTTCTCCATCGCTATCTGTGTTGCAGTGTTTTGTTGGCGAAATTTTCTGTGGTATTTTCACTGTGTGTCTGTTGTGATACGTGTGTATTGGTGGTTGTCACTTCCAGTGTCTCGAAACTACGAAAAATCCATCCGTACGTGAAGTGAATGTGGATCGATATAGCCATTTTGAAATCAGTTGGTCTTATGAATTCCACGCGATACGAACCCGTCCGTTTGTCAGTCTCTCACCAAACTCGCACAGTGTGAGAAAAACGCAGAAGAAAAAAAAGAAGTCACAGCAAGAAAAAAATCCCAATACTGAAAAAAATCAGTGCAATTGAAATCAGTTTTTTTTTTTAAAGACACTTGAAAAGTTCAATTTGGTGATTTTTTAAATTGAAAATCCATTGTAAATATTGAATCGAACGACGTGTGAGTTGAAATCATATTGTGGAAACAGAAAGGAAAAAAGCACAGTACTCGATATTGAATGTGCAGCAGTTGAGGGATGTAAAACCACTGAAAATTCGAAAAACGCAATATTTGTTTTTTTTCTCATCTCTCTTCGTTTGTATGTCCTCTGCTAATGCTCTGAGCGCTTGTTCGCTCTTCAGCTCGTCGCATCGGTCCAAAGAGAGTGAGAAAGTTGCGGTGCTGTAATTTGTTCTCGCTTCGGTTGTTGAGTTTGTATGACAAAAGTGGCGACAAACAGCGATAAAAAGGGTGTTTTTTTGTGTGTTACACACAAATTTAGATAATCGACGATAAAGGCTAATGTTTGGCGATTGAATAGCACTGCTGCTGGTGCTGTGTGTGTGTGCGTTTGTTTTTTTATAGTTTTGTGTGTTTTTTGCTCTCTTGTTTTTTTTCTCGGTGTATTCGCAATATTTGTGGGAATCGCCAGAGAGAAACGACGTTAGATTGCAGAAAAGTCGTGGAAAAAAAAAGAGAAATTGCCAATTGCGAAGAGGAAAAATCATCACATGAGCAAAAACCATCGCATCGAGAGATAAAAAAAACGTCATTTTGAAAGAGAAAACATCGTTTTATTGGAAGAAAGAGTATCGCTTCAGAGATCAAAATCGTCAAATCAAAGAGAAAAATTGTTTCAAGGAGAAAAACCGTGTATTTTTTCCTTCGACACAATGAAAGAATGAGCGAATTTGCGTTGTAACCGAAAACGAATACGAAAATTGGAAATTTTGTGCAAGTGAAAAAAAATACTTGTGTGTACGAAAAAAACGCGTGATTTTTTATCGGTTTAAATAAAGAGAAAATATCAATGTTTGTAAGTGTTTTGTCATCTGTTTGTAGTTGGCTACGTTTTTATTCTCTCTATTTTTTTCACTCTCTTTTCTATTGGTTACTATTTTCATATAAAAAAAAAAATCAAAATTCTTTGGACTTTCTTAGAGCATCCACACACAGAAGCACATTTCCTACCTTCATTCTACTGGATTGTGTTTGAACTTTTTTCGGCTTAGACATTTTTTTTTGTTCGTTTTGTTGTATCAATGACCATTAGATAGCGAATAGAATTTTTTTCTCCTTTTTTCCGAATTTTGATATTTTTTAAGCATTTTGAATTAGATTTTTATTTTGAGAAAAAAAAACAAATTTTTCAACCTTTAGAGGTTCAACTTGCTTTTGAAAACATTTCACCGAATGCATGAGGAAATCGATAAAAAAAAAGAACACCACACCGAATGCGCACACAAAAGACATTCCCGAACAAAAAATAATTTTTTCAATGGAAATCGGAGTACGTCTGATTATACTATGCAAATTTTTTACTGAGCAATTTTCTCAGAGGGGTTTTTGTGTTGGTTTGGTTTTTGTTTTTGTTTGTATCGAATTATTAACACGTTGTGAGCAGATTCATTTGCCGCTCTTTATCACTCTAAAGTGATTTTAATGGTAAAAATTTAATTAAAATAAATGCAAGCCCATTCCCTTCGGATGTTGAAATGGAATTCTCATTCAATTCGAATACTAAAATGAGTCTCTTGTTTTGTGGTACTAAAATTCTGCTCTGGTATTACCTCCCTAATTCGATTTGGTTGATCGTCGCACCCAAAGCAGTGCAAATGAGCACCGTGTGTCGAGACTGTCGAGTATACACAATCAAACACATTCGCAATGAAATGCGAAATTATAATGCGAAATGGCGTGTGAGAAGCGAGAAAAGCGCGACCCATTTGCAATGCATAAATGAGTAGATTCCGAATGGTTTAACGCTTTTGAAAATGAGCTATGTGCCGTTCGTCAGCGAATGAGCTGTGTGCCGTTCATCAGTAGTCAAAGTGCCATTTTGCCGAAGACAAGTCTCTGTCTTCATTCCAAATGACATCGAAGGCAGCATAGGCAAAGAGAAAGCACAGAACTGAGCTTCAATTGAACAGAAACAGAATGAAATTGAACTAAACAGATGTAGAGTAGAATTAAGCTAAAAGTCAAAGCATAGCCAGAG
The DNA here is from genome assembly GCF_009176505.1 of Sitodiplosis mosellana. Lineage (NCBI taxonomy): Eukaryota > Metazoa > Arthropoda > Insecta > Diptera > Cecidomyiidae > Sitodiplosis > Sitodiplosis mosellana. The sequence continues at coordinate 133,447 of NW_022595294.1, forward strand.
TAGAGTAGAGCAGTGACAGAGCTCGCTTCGACGGCAACGAGAAAACAAAAATCAATTTTGTGTTTTATATAAATAATTCATCTGCATAGCGTATGGCAGCCTCATTTCAACCGTTCACACTCATACACACAGCGAAATTATTTTGAGTAGGCTAAGAATAGTTTTCAATTTCTCATCCACCCGCTCTTCTCCTTCTTCTTTTTTTTCTGTATATGTTTGTCGTGCCTCCTTAAGCTCTGTGCTCCGTCTCGTTGCCATTAACTGGACGAGCAGAACGAAAACAAAAATTCAATGATAGAAACAACAGAAAGAAGCGTATAAAAATAACACACCAGGTAAAGAGAGAGAGAGAGAGAGAGAGAGAGAGAGAGAGAGAGAGAGAGAGAGAGAGAGAGAGAGAAATATGGAATCGAAAAATAGCGCGGACTCGTTGTCACGAAGAGGTCACGTAATTTTTTTCAATGGTTGAAACGCGCGATTTGATGTCAGCATTGATTTTGATAAACGACAGCGCGCATCAAAATCGGAATTTATGACTTTTTATGGAGGGTTACCAACAAAAGTGCGGAATTTTTGCGTTGCAGGTTGCATGAGTTTGGTGTTTTCTTTCAATTTTTCTTCTGTTTTAACGAAATGCGATTGACGAAAATGACATTCAATGCCATCACATCCCAGAAATAGATAGACAACAGCGGATGTATTACGATGTGTTTAGAATGCAGAAGGTCATACACACATAGTAAATCTGCACACATACACACAGCGACCGACACATTCTCGTTCACTCAATACATTCCCCAGGCCACCTTTCCAGTTCGAGTCGAGTCGAGTTCGTTCATTTCGTTGTAACGATGGAAAGTGCGCGTCGCAGCTCCCCGCTTCTCCACACCGCTTATTTCTCACTCTATCGCCTGCTGCAGCCATTCATACATTTCAATTGAAAATAACTCGGGCATTTTTGTGTTTCGAACTTTTCTCTCTCACTCTGTCTTTTTTTTTTGCTTGCGTTCAACGTTTCAAAATGCCATAAATTCCATGAGTTTTACGTTTTGAGAATGTAATTACCCAACGGTTTCGAGTTCTTGACGTTATTTGTTGGTCTCTTGATGACATCTACTTTTCGTTTGATTACACTCTTTTTCCCTTCTCTCTTGCTGGCTCGCTCGCCTTTTGTTTCGTTGAGCGACGTGTGCACTACTTTTTCTGTGTATGTACTATTGTTGACCATTTCAGTGCGCGCTTTGTGCGCTTCGGTATGTTCCATTTTTCCGTCCGAGTTTATTGTTTGTTTGGGTCGATGGAGTGAACATTTTGCTTCACCTGACCTTCTTTTACCCACCCGTGAGCGAGTGAGCGCTCACTCTCAGTCTACTTGGTTCGGATTATGAATTGTTTATGGCATTGCTGATGGTGATGGTGGTGGCCCGCGCCCGACAACTTGATTATGGCCAAACGTTCAAAGCGATAAAGCCATTTATTAAACCGTGATAGTGATTAATTATCGTCAGCCATCAGGCCATGCCGTATGGCTTCCACAATGTATTTTTACCAGACTGAATCGCTTTTTTCTCGCTTTTTGATAATAATGATAAAAAAAAAAAACCTTTTTCAACTTTATGACCCAGCCGCTCGTGAAACTGGAACACTTCCTCATTTCTTAAGTACAACCAAACTCTTCAAATCAATTTACAGCTCACGTAAATACACACAAATCATACAATCTATTCTCTATCTCTTTTCCATCAACTCAATTCCGTTGTGTCTGTGCTCAATCATCCATACAATCTGCACTTCGTACAAATCCGCTTACAAATATATTAGTGTCGAAAAATCGTCATCAAACGACAAGAATTTAAAATTTATGCGCGCAACTCCCATTCACTCTGTGTGTGTGTGTGCGTGGGCTGTGTTGGTGCTAAATTTAGCTCAGCCGCTTATCGATCCAGTTGTCGGTTTGTAATGCACAATTTATCGATTTGAATGTTTGTGGAACAAGCGCCTAGTTAACAATTCCGGATTAGATGTGCGAACGGGCGAACATCATCATGGTTGTCATGATGTGTATGTGTGTGTGTGGTTTGTGTTGAATTGCACTTTTGGTTAGTAAATTTTAAATGATGTGCCGATGCTCAAAACTCCTGGCGTATGTGTGTTGTTCATGACTGCTATGTGTGTTGTTCATGACAATTGCACTCATTCAAAAATTTTGTGATGTCGTTAGCGAGACAGTTAATGGACCGAGAGAAAATCGATGGTGGTCACCAACGTTTTTCAAACTCGACTTTAATCGATTTTTCTCTCTGTTTTACTGTTTGCGGTGGAAAACAGAACGTTTTTGAATATTTTACACTTCAATCAACTGACTTTTGACCCAATGCAATTTGAAACACGAGCAATCGTTCTCAATTAATGCTCCACATATTTTCCGTTTCATTGGCTTCGAATAGCGTGAGTCTGTGAAATATACCGAATAAAGTGCCACGCAAGCCTCGTCTCCTCCCTCTCTGTCCAATTGACATTTCACGAAACATCAATATTTAATTTCGACACCATGAAATATTCTTGAATAAAAGCACAACGAAATGTATATGACATTCGAATTTTTCGTTATTTCAACGTTCACCACCTGAAATGCGGAGCGTTCGTGTCTGACAACATCGCTCGGCTTTCGAGAAAGAGAGAAAAACAAAACCCTTTGAATCGATTCATTTGCATGCTTCCTTTTTGGTTTTAGAATAATTTTGACGGAACGGGAATTTCAGGCGCACTATTTGACTGACGATTGCCTCTTTCCGCTGCTTTTCGTCGTACGATTGAAGTTTTGGATGGCATTTAAACGATGGTTTTGACCCAGAAATCAAAGGTTTTGCGGTTGAATGTGATCAGTACGAAGGATTTTGGACTAAAAAATTAAGTTCTTGTGTGGATTTTGACCTAAAAGATGGATTTTTGTGGATTGTTTTGACTTTTTTTTTATAGAATTCGGGCATTTTGAAGTAAAAATATACTCTTTTTTATGGAATTAGAAACATTTTCAATGAGAAACGAAGATTTTCTTTAAACCATTTTTTATTTCATCATTTCCCATCACGAAGAATTTGTCTTACATTCCTCTGAAATCAGTCATTTTCCAACATTTTCATTATAGTGTCATTAAAAAACCCTAACAATCGACCATATCAGTTGTTTGGAACATCGATTGCTTTGCCTGGTCTTAAAATAGAAAACAAAAGTTAAACTTTGAAACGGAAATGTCGTTTGTGTTGCAAACGGTGGCGGGCATATTACGTGGTAGTGGTTCGCCAGTGCATAATGTAGTGGGCATTAGTGGTCCAGGTGGTGGTGGTGGTGCGAGCAGCAGTAGTTGTAGCTGTCATAAACATCCGAATCGTTGTTGTCACAAAGCTGATTTGTTGGCAGCACGAAATTCATTTTCCAATTCATCGTTCGAATGCATGAATGACGATTTGAATGACTGACATCGATCCAATTGGCCGATAAGCAAGCAACAACAGTGAGTTTTTCACGCTATTCCACACGTGGATGTGTTGTGTGTGTCTGTGTCCGTCCGTTTCTATGTTAAAATGTGCTTAAACGAAATAAAAGACATTGTTTTGTCTCTCACTATTTGTACATATGTGTAATTATGTAATGCGACAATTGGTGCAATTCGCTTTGTATTCACTGCATAAATATTTGGTGTTGTAATCCGAGCAAATATGTTGTGCGTGTGTGTGTGTGTATGTGTGCCCAAAAATGGGGAAAATCAATAGCTTTGCTCGTCGGATAGGAAGTAAATTAGGAAAGCAATAAAAGCAACATGAAGAGACGAGTGCCAGCACGAATGCGTGTGTCTTTCCAAAACGAAACAACCAGAGAGAAAGACATAAAACAGACATACTCGTAAAAACTTGAAAACGAATAAAAATCCACATTGTTAATGGCATGGCGAACGAGCGAACGTGTAGCTGCGTTGCACGTGAGCGTATGCTTTCGCACATAGTATTTCATTTTATCTGACATCGTTGCTAAATGACTGTAAATAAATTGCATGGCATGGCTTTAATGAAATTGACTCTTTCTCTCTGTGTGTCTATTTTTCTCTTTTCCTCCTTTTTTTCTCATGGTTTTTCCTCACTTTTTCCCTCTCTTTGTCTTTAAAAATGCCATTTTCTTCGCATTTTTCATGCTCGCTCCTCTTCTTCCCTCACTGTTCACACCAGCTCATTTTGTTCACATTTTTCAAACCAATTCCTTTCTTTTCTCTCTCTCTCTTCCAGACGCAGTGAACCTTTGGGATGCATATCGGTGCCAGTGAAAACGGTGTCGTCGTCATCGTTGAAGGAAATTAATGGCACAGTTAAATTGCAACCGAAATCGTGTCTAACGGTAAATCCACCGCCGATAGCAATGTGCGAGAATTCCCAGTCAAGCGTTGATGAGGCCATCAACAATGATGATGGCATCGCTGGTGCGCCGTTGACCCTGTCGAAAAAAGCGATTCATCAACGTGATGCTGATGAGAATTTATTTTTACGATTTTTGGAACTTGATCCACCGGTTGAATCGACACCAGCCCCACCGCCAACACCACAAACTGGCGAACTTCGACGCAAATCAACACTCAAATCGAAAGAACATCCCGCCAACAAAGAGCATCCCGTTGCCGTACAATCACATAATCAAAATGGTCGTACACCGTTTACGATAACGAAAAAACTCACACGAACGGCTGAAAAAGGCTTTGGATTCTCGATTGTTTGGACACATCCGCCGCGCATTGAAAAAGTTGAAGCTGGACTGTCGGCCGATCGTTGCGGCATTCTTCCCGGTGACTATGTGATATTTGTGGATAAGCACAATGTCGTGACCATGCCCGAAATGGACATTCTCAATCTGATAAAAACCCAGGGAAACACCTTGGTACTCGAGATTTTCCGACGATCGAACGCGTCACGACCTACTACGAACGGCTTTGCCAACAGAGCGTCCAGTCTTACTAACTCAATTAATGCAACAACTGCGGCGGTGGCGGTCAATCCAGCAGCACAAGCAGCCACGCTGTTGAACAACAACGATGAATTGTCATCCGAATTTGCAACGCCAAAACAATCCACCAGCTCGTTGGTTGCACGACCCATGACCGCCTGCTCCAACCTCTCTCTAACACTGGAATCAACGAAACGACGATTGCATCTGCCTCAGGTAAACAACGACGCAGCGGAATTTTTTGCTCAATTTTGTAGACTTTTTTTCACTTTTGGTGAAAATTTCTTTTTTGCAAAGAAAATCGTGGAGCATTTGACTAATTGTCTCTGACTGTTTCTATTTTCAGGTCACGTTTAGCAAAGAGGTAGGCTATGGTGTCATTGTTTAAGCTATTGCATGCGATTCTCTAATGAGAGTCTCTTTCGCACAAGCATCCATCCGAACTGCTCTCTCCAGCAACAGCTCAATAAGAGAGAGATGCAGATACTCACCAAATAATTCAAAACATGTCGTTTGCTTTGAATTTATTATTCAAATATTGTTCCTATGGAACATAAGTTATCTTTTCGTCTTATTTCAAGTGTAAAATTCAAGGTTTTTCTCGTTTTTTTCATCACTTTTTATTTTTCAGCTTTTTTTATTTGTTTGCTGTTTACTAATTTCTTTTCAAATTTTGTAAAGCACCATATATTAACTTTAAAATCTCAATTTTCACCCTTGAAAAAACTCCTCAGGCGATGCTCGTCACCAGCATAGAAGATTCACCGCGAAAGTATTTGTACCAATTAATAAATCGTGAGCAACATTTTGTGACAGCGCTACAGTATGGAATGCAACGATTTGTAAGCCCATTGCAAGAGCGCCGCGACTTAATATCACCGACTGATCATCGAACCCTATTCCAAAATATCGAAGAGATTTTACGCCTTTCTGAAGATATTCTCGAACAACTCATCCCCGACGAACACGAACCGCAACTAATGTTCGCCTCCCGCGTCTATTTGTCCAAATCGACTGCTTTCTGTGCAGCCTATAAAAAATATTGCAACGGTCTCAAGCGAGCCGATTGTGTTTTAGTAAGTGGCAAATTCAAAGTTTGACTCTTTCTACACCCAATATGCATAAAAATTATAGAAACATACGCACAACATGTTTTTATTGTACCATCCACATTGTGTGTAAACGAATGTAATCAAAATCGTTGCATCAAAATTCACTTCGATCATCTAATCGGTTGTGCTCTGTCTTTGTAGGTGAATAAATCGCGTCAATCGAATTCGGACTTTGTAACATTTATCACAGTGCCACAAGTGCCGCGTAAACGGCCGGATATGACGACGTTAATACATCGTCCGTTGCAACATTTTCGTGAAGTGCTCAAATTAATCATTTTACTGGCGTCACATTGTCGACCCAATTCGGAGGAGTGCAAAAATTTCACGCACGTCATTTCGTCACTGCAAACATCGTATCGCGAAATCACGGTGAACGAAGGCATTATGGAACCACTCGGCGAAGGAAGACCATTACTTACGTTACAAGATTTGGAAGCTCGACTTGTGTTCACCAAGTGTAAACCATTCGTACTCGCCATTCCGGGCAGACAGTGGATTTTTGGTAATGATGAACGATTTTTTTTAAATTAATTTTCCTTTGGAAATTCAAAGTTTCAATGAAAATGTAAGACTTGAGTGCAAATTGTAATTTGAACAATGAGATAGTTCGAAAATGCATACAAATTCCTTGAAATTCATAAGAATTCAACATTTGAATGTTGACCTTAGATCAAAAGTCTATGCAAATATACAAAAATCGAAAGAATCCGAATGAAATTGCTGAACGATCCTTTTCCCGATTAGGTGGTGACTTATCACGAGTTGAAGGCCGTTCAGTGAAACCATATTGGACGTTACTCTTCAGCGATATCCTTCTCTTTGCCAAAGTTAGTCGAGATCGAGTGCTTTTTATCACAGAAGAACCAATTCCACTGGCTAATATCATCGATTCGTGCTTTACTATTCGCAAGAAACGTAAGTATTTTCTTTGCATCAAAATTTTCTTGTCATAAAATGACGAAAAAAATTAAAATGACAAAAAAATGAAATAAAGAAACTCGAACTAGTTTAGAAAACCCAACCATATTTTCTCATTTCCCATTGAAAATGAATAAATTGTGCAATTTTTGATTTTTTTTTTTCAACAGACACCGAATTTCGCATAACGATCGATCCGAATGGTCGTATCGCAGCTGAGAGCCCAACGGTGCATTGTACGCCGGATCTAACACGAACACCACGGAAAAGTGCTCGAAAGCAGATAATTTTGCGTGCACCATCACCGGAACTAAAAGCCGTTTGGCAAAATCTGATACAACGACAAGTGTAAATATCGCATTTTCCTACTTAGATTTTAATTTTTTTTTTCGTTGAAAGGGTTTTTTTTTATTGTTGAGCTTTTCTATCAAGAATTGATTGGAAATTAATCAGATATTGGATGAAAAAAGTGTCTTGGTCACGCTTCGAATTCTTTTCATCTTCTCCAAGCAAATCTCTTCAATAATGCCTTCTCCTTCAACTCCATAGATTTTTAGTGAATGCAACACTGGGATCAACACTGAGCAGTCCATTGGAGTCACCGGATATATTGCAACGTTTTTTGCCGGTTGGTGACATTGATCCAGTGACGACATCAATGGCATCGATTAAATTGTCGGTCGACAGTATCAACACCAATACAAAATCGCAACAGGTTCGTCTGCAAACATTTCAATCGAATTCGAGTGCGAGTTACTCAAAGCCAACAATGGCCACCACGTCGTTCATCGAATCGGAGCCATTGATTCAGAGTTCAGTGAATGCATTGGATTCAACGGCTTCGCTGCGAAGTCAGAAAAGTGATTGTACATCGAATTCAGTGTCAAACGAAGCTCGATTGGCAAAATTGAACACGATATTCGAGCATCCAACGTCGACGGGTAAAATTCCGGTGCCACAAACGCCTATTCTAACCAATCGAAATCCGCGAAATCTGCGAACGAATTCAAAAGATCGAACAACGACGTTGTTGGAGTTTAGTTTGAGTTCGGTGGGTCGATCGTTTATCGATGAATTGTCATCGGGCGGTAATGCGATGACCAAAGTACAAAATAGTGAATCATTAAAAACGCCCGACACACCCGAACCCAATATCTCACCATCATCGTCGTCGGTTGCATCGAAAAGTTGCTTTTCGGAAACGTTTTCCAATGATTTTATCAAACCATCAACGCCCAGCGTAATTGTGTCACCATTAGATGAACAAGCGCCCAAATACACACCGTCAACAACGACCAACACCACAAACGGTGGCTCATGGGATTTACTCGAATTGGATCTTGATTTTCATCATGTCAATTTTGATCCATCGTTTGGCGGTGATGTCGAAGAGAATGTTTTCTTTGGCGACGATCCACTCGGCATTTTGCCAATCCAACCAACCGAACCCGATTCACACGATTTGTAAATGGCCAAGGCTGCTTCGATTCAACCCCACACAACCGAATAAACACTTCGAGTGGGCACTCACAAGACTTATGGACAAACGTTTTATTTTGCCGAAAGAGAGAGAGAGAGAGAGAGACGCAATGCAGACATGATTCAAAAACAGAAAGAAATAAAATCTCCCATATAAATTAGCATAAAGATTAAACTTGTACAAAAATGTGCTCTTTTGCCCGTAGAACAAAATATTTGGACGATTTACAGCGAAATTTGTTTCGGTTGCAGTTTGTTTTCTCCGTTTTCTTCGGATAATGAATGCATGGGTGCAACTGAATTTGAGACGATTTTACTCGATTTAGACGACCCTTTTTATTGTATAGAAACCGTTTTGGGCATCCAGTTTTGTTGTTGTCTTGGATTGCCATAGTAATAGTCTGACGATAGCAATGAATTATTTGGCCTGCTCACCGCTGGCACTTGCCAAAAACGAACTGAAACAATATGTACAAAATAGGCAATGCATCCAGGCTTCAACATTTTCGATACATTTTATCCACAATTTCAAATAGCATGAGAAGAGAAGACAAGACAAGACAAGATACGATATGTAACAAATAATGAGCTTTGATGAAAACCATTTTCTGGTTGGATTTCATTCAACATTCTTTTTTCGGGTCTCCTGTAACGAACATGTTATATGCTTAATCAATCTTTACCCAAAGTGTTTAACAATTTGCAACTGAATCTAAATCTTTCGTCCATTTCGATCTATCAAATATTTTCAACTGGATATTTAAAAATCTAAAGGCGGACGATGGTGGGAGCGTGAAGGATGGGTGTATGTATTCAGGAAAAAAGTCATCTTCTTTGATGATTTGAGATGCAATTCGATCTCCACTGATTCAAGCCAAAAATGATCGGAATTCGAACAAGCAAAAATGTTGATTAGACTCTAAATATGATCGAAAAAATGTCAAAAACGGTAGAAAATGTTAAAAGGGAAAAAAAACTGAAAAAGAAAATGCCCATCTCAAGCCCAGCCAAACGTCGAGCCGTCAAATATGTGAAATCTGCTTTTAATTCAACCAAATATTTAGAATTAAATCTAACAAACAAAACATTTACTAGAATTTTATCAATAAGAAAAGTAGTTTCGTTCTGAAGTGAATCTCATGGAAAATATAACAAACAAACAAACAAACAAAAAAAAACATATTTTTTGCGTGGTGAAACCAAATATTTTATGTAATCAAGTACCTAATAACCATTAACATTTAGCTTAAATACAAAACATTTCGGATAAGTGTAATTCAATGTTTACTGTTACAAAAATGAAAATGGAACTTTGAATTGTGTTTTTAACGGTTAAGTTTTCCAATTTTGGAAAATCGATCAGTATTCAATCTGTTGGAAGATTTTGATTCAATCATCGTGGAATTTTTTTTTTATTGAAAAGTCTATTTTTGTTGAGTCGTTTGGGGAGTTTTTCTGCTGAGATGTGGACACTGAATATACAAACTGGTAGTTAAAGCGGTTTTGAATCAAGAAGAAGCAAAAAAGCTCTGTTTGTGTGTTGATCAGATAGGCTCACTTCCTGGAAATCTATGCCATTAATCAAGAACAAAAGTAGAAGGAATTCGAATTTGGTATAAAAAAAAGAGAAATCAATTTGTAGATTTCAGGTGTTATAAAAACGAATATATTCTTTCCACTCTCTTCTTGAACCAACACCACCTTTTACAGTTTGTAACTAGAAATACGATCTTATGGTGCTTAAAATTTTTACGAAAAAGGGCAATTTTCGATCAAAAACATAATTTTTTTATTCGATTTTTTGATCAAACAGAAACAATAAATAAGAAAATCGTTCATTTTTAAATTGGAATCCAGTTATTGATTTCAATTCTCAATCAAACAATAATCATTTAAAATATTTAAAAAAATCAAAATTCATCGAAAATTGCTCAACCATTTTTAAATGAAATGTCGAATTGGCAAAAAATGAATTACAGGCATTTTTATGACAAAATCAAAAACGGTTCGCACTTACAGAAGAATCTCAACTTTTTCAGTTTCGTTTTGTTTTTTTTTTTTTGCGGAAAAAATGAACAAAAAACAATTTTCCTGAAATAAATCAAAATATTTAGCAAAATTGTTCGCGAAAAAGCGTTTGCATTCGAAATTCGTATGAATTAAATCAAAGAAATCATTAAGTTGCCAAATGCATTAAGGATTTGGGATGGGAGCTCGGATTTGTTGGCATTCTCAGTTGATGGACGAAGAAATTTGTTGAAGTAAAACGTACCGTAGTAGAAGGAAATGTGCCGTAGTCGAAGAGCAATCAAAGTAAAACTACTACATTTTCAACACATAAAAGTCAATCAAAAAAGAACTAACTTAACGATCAACCTGTACCTGCCACCAAAGTCTGTGGGCTCCGATTCAAAATCCATCAGCTCGATGTTGTTTAAAATTCTTTGTTATATACATTCGACACGTTTCTATTCGTTGTGTTCATTTCAATTTCGTTTGGTCAACCAATAAAAGCACATTTTTTAACAAAAAAAAAAAACCTGATGAATAATAACGTAATGGGCGTTTTATTCGATTTTAATTTCGAGGCGAGACAACAAATTTGATCGTTCTGTTTTATGTCTTATAATTTGGTTGTTTGTGTTTTGTTGAAAGAAGAAAAGAAAAAAACATTGGCATTATTTACGTGTCTAAACAAATTCATTGAATAAATTCAAGAGAGAAATGCGATGAATCCAAAGAATAAATAAATCACTGATCACTCAAACCGGAAAAGTCGTAGTGAAGAAGAGAGAAAGAGAAAAAAACGAAATTGAAACTGAATTCACATGGATTGATCCAGTCAAAAAATATGTTTTTTTTTTTAAACACCAGACAACAATTTTGAACAATTTATTAGCACGTAGTCACAAGCAAAGCAATGTTTTATTCTTTCCTTCTTTAAAATACCCTTTTTTGTTGTTTGATTTTGACATTCCACAGTCACAAACCACTGAATTGAAACAATTCGACGAGCTGGTCGACGAGAAATGTCGACTGCTTAACAAAAACGGGACGTCACACGGCAGCGCACTGCATCTCTCACAATGGATGAAAGGACAATTCGATGAATCGGTAAGAGAATCAACTAGGTAGCCATTCGCTTTTCGAGGTGACAAAATAGCTGCATATATCACCCATAGTTATCACTTACAAAGACATTTTGAGTAGAGAAACTTCAATAACACGCCGAAAATTGTCGTTTGTTGAATAGATTAAAAAGTTGACCGAAGAAAATTCATTCAACGACATTATGACGGAAGATGAAAATGAGGAGTTGATCGAAGAATGGAGCCAAGAACAATTGCGTAAGCGTTCACAAGAGCTCCAATTAGTCGATGAAAATGGTAAATGCATTGTGCCACTACTAGATAACCGTAGAGGACCTGAGACAATTGATCGAAATCGCTTGGTCGCCGATGATGGATTAGTCGGTGAATTCGACGATGGCAGCAAAAGCGCATCAACTACGTCAGACAGTCAGGTTTGTTATTGATGTGTTTGGCTTTTGGAATGAAAGTTGACGCCAAATATTAGAAAATATTCTTGAAAAATAGACAAAAAAAAGAAATTTCGAAAAAAGTTGGAAATTTTTCATTTCAAAATTCGTGAAAATCGAAATAATCAGCTTTTCTTGACATTGCACCCACTTCTCGCCTTCAGATCACCGTTCGTTCATCACCAGTAACAAAAAAGATCGATAAACTATCTGTGTGTCGTCATTGTCATAAGAATTGTAAGCAAAAGTCGCCAAAAACGAGTTCGTTAAAGGTGCAGCACAGTCAATCATCCTCGAGTCGATGTTGCGCGAGCACAAGTAGCCAAGGAAGTGAAAAATCCGTGTCGAGTCGCACAAGTAACCAATCAAAAAGTCATGCAAATGAGCCAAAAACATCGCCAAAGACAAAGTCATCCCGCGATGGAAGTCCAGCAAGTCAAAAAACCGTCACCACAACCACGTGCAGCAACAGCAATGCTTTAAACAACAATATTTTATGCAAGTGCAAGTGCACAACGGCTGATTTCCAGAATACAATCCGAACGCCGCACGAAATTCGCAAGGAAACCTGCAAAATCCTAAACAGTGTGAGCGAAATCCATACAATCCAACGCGGTGGAAATTGGCAACACGTGAACTGCAATTGTGATAACGTACAAACGATTCGCGAGAGCAAAATCAGCAACTTAAACGAAAACGAGTATATCAAATCGACCAGCGAGATATCGAACGTTGATGATTGGTCATCGAAGCTAATTGGTTCGTCCCAATTTCGAGCCATTCCAAGTGTCATGCGAGACGAAAATGATCCATTTAAAGCAGTGCCTAAAATATCTGTCGTCCCTCCAACGCCCGATGGTATCACGAACGCCACCGTGTGTCGATCACATTGGGAACAAATGTCCAGCGAACAATCACCAGAAGATTCACCACAAGATGAACTACCCTATCGCGCGCTCAACACATCACTCAAGAGATATGGGACGATTTCTAGCTTAGGTTTGTGTAATTGAAGTTTGCGATTTTTAATCGATTTTTGATCAATTAACTTTTAATTTCCTAATAATTTAAGTGAATTAATAAACAAAACGCTAATTCTTTCAACAGAAAAAATGCCCTCCGATGAGGATGACAAAACGTACAATTCTTCGGATACCGAAACCAATGACAATGATGATGATGGTAAGAAATAGAAAATTCGTTTAAAAATAGTCTCAATTTTAATTTTTCGAAACAGACATTCGAATAGTGACTAAAGAAATCTACGATGGAAGCACACGAAATTGGACGAATCGCGCTGGTAGTTTCTTGGAACAATCGCGCGCTTTCCTTGATAGCTACTTGGGCAGATGGGATCGTAATAATCCAGCGCCAATTCCCGATGAAGACAGAGATGACTCAGTGCCGGAAAATGGCGAGGAATGCACTTCGGGAGCCACTTCCGGCGAAGAAATATGGGGTACACCAACGAGCGGTGAAAATGATGAAATTCAAATGTTCAACTCTGATCAAACGGTGCGAATTCGGATATTTATCTACCACATTGATTGTGCTTAGGTCTTGAATGATTTTACTTCATTTCTCGTTTTCAGTCGCCAACCAAGTCTTCATCTTCATTAACCGGTGATGATGACACTGAACTCATGATGGACGAACTTTTAATGGCACCTCCAATGACAGCAAGCACTATTCGCGGACTTTTACCACGGTAAAACTTTTGATTTGCAAATCTAAAGCAGCGGATTTTTAGTACATTAGATGCCATTTTGAATTTTTCCAAACTTTCGAATATTTTGTTTAGATTAGAACACATTATACTAGTATTTGTAGATTTTTTTAAACATTTTCACACCTTTTTAGACCAAATTTCTTAACAAATCGTCCAAAAATTCATTTCAAAAATAATTTTTAGACCAAAATCATTAATTCGATATTATTTTATTTAGAAAAAGTAAAAATATTATTACATTTTTATGTTTAGATCTTTGTTTTTCAAAACTCTAGATCATTTTCCGAAGAATTTGTTCAAAATTAAGTCAAAATCATTGGTTTAGCTTTCAAAATTGTTTAACTTAATCGATTTGAGTTTATAGTTTTAATTCAATTCAAAATTAAACGTTTTAATTAGCGAAAGACATTTAGCAAGTCTTTTAGCGATTTAGAAATCGTAGTGCTTATAATGAACTAAACGATTTTTAGACGAAGATTAGAGCCGTTATTTGAAGAAGATACGGAAAGTAGCAGCGAAAGTGATGAGAATGACGAAAATGATGAGCGGATGGTGCGAGATTTCAGTAGTTCCGATCAGGTAGGATTTAGTGAACATTGCGATTGTGATCGATTTCTTTTATGTTCCTTACAAAACGTAGCTCTTTTTGTTTCGTCATAATCAAAACTTTTCTGTATTCTTTTTCTCTCATTTGAGATCTATGTGGATTCGGACATCTTGTTCTTACACACTTTTTCTTTCCATTTGATGAATTATTGATTTTGATCGGCTGTCTTGGCTGCAATACCCTTCGTTCATTCATTGGTTTCATTCATTTTTTCGTCATCAAAATTCAAAATTCGCATAATTATTTTCTATCAGAAATCCAATCGTTAAAATTCCAAATTTTCAGTCAAAATTCTCAGAGAAAATTCAAATATTCAAAATTGCACAAAATTCAATAAAAGCGACATGAATTCATCAAATGCCACATGCTTCTCAACATAAACCAACTAAATTCACTTAATTTTCCTATTTTTTCAACCAAAACAAAACTCCATCATCTTCATCGATTTCATTCACCAAACTAGAAACGTCATCTGTTGCGCATTCTTCTATAATAGTGAAAAAATAAAAAAAAATCAGTTAGAAAGCATATCTTCTTCATCTCTTCATGTTCCAAAAGACCCATTCTAGACCGTAGGTAAATCACCACATACATATATCATCAAAATCTCACACATCACATAAATTCATGAATGCGTCACACTACTGTCGCATTCGCTTGAACCACTCGACAAACCAAATCCAAAATCGAAACTCAAATTAAACAAAAATGATCGTTTTGCCTGGTTCGTGCAAATTGGTGGTAAGGTTAATTTATTCTGAATAAATTGGCAGGGGCAAGCAGCACAGAAAATCTCTACACAAAATGGTCGAGATGTGGAAAGCGACGGCGTCGCCATCACCACCACAACCAGCAGCAGCAGCAGCAGCAGCACAGTGGTGGCAAAAAGCGCTTGCACCGTAAGCATTTTGCCAGAAGTACCAGTAAAAAATCGCTGTATCGTGGAACCATTGAGAAGGGAAATCGATTGTGGCGGCAATGCTGACGCTGGCTTTTCCCCTGCACAACCGCAACACCCACTGCCACCGACGAAAGATGCGGCCAAAGAAAAGCAAATAAAATTTGCCGACGTTATCGATCGTGTCGACGAATTGTACAGTGCGGGCAACAAGAGCACTGGCATCGAAACCACCATGACCGCAACCACAACAGTTTATCAGACAGCGATCCGCTTGAGTCCACGCCTCGAAATGCGTTTAGCCTTAAATCACGATATTTTGGGCGACGAAGATTTGATAAGCTTCGAACCTGGGCCAGCAAACCTGGAAGCAATTCTCGGACGCGACCTGTCATCATACCATCGCTTTACTGGCAAAGATCTGATCAATTATCGAACACCGAACCATCATCGTATCGCACCAAAGGAGGCAAACATCTCGTTCTCAACACAGAAAAATTCCAAAATGGACACACCAACGCCAAATCGACGAAAGTCAAATCTAAATACCTGGAACGATTCTGCATGTGCGGCTGCGGGTAAGTCACATGTACAGCGTTCTCTTTTTTCATGAGATTTTCAGTGATTTAATTCACTGTTTTCTAGTGCGCCATAGGTTGTCTTTTTTTTGGGTTAAGAATGAAAAAAACTTGAAATTGATTGACATTTACTCTTACCTTTTGAATTCTGACATTGAATCAAGTCCACTAAAAATTCTTTTGATATGAAGAAAAAGTGAAATAAAAACGAATTTTCTTTGCAGCAATCGAAAAAAAGCTGAGCGACCTGGAACGATTGGCGAGAGCGGAAAAGAAAATTCAGCTGAAGACTTATCCAGCGGAACCTCAGTCTATAAATCATGGACAAATGGCGATAGCGGAACCGAATTCCAACAGAAATGAGCCTAAATCACGTGGATTGTGAGTGCTTTTCGTATATCGAAAATTCGATTAAATTAAAAAGTCACGATTTTTGAATAAAATCGTTCAAAAGAAGAACTTCTTAACATTGCTTTCCGACGAAAAAAAAAAAATCGTTCAAACCACCTTGAATCAATTCTTATATCAGAACAATCAATAACAAAACTCTATCCGTCTCTTTCCATTTCAGTTTTGGTTTTTTTAAACGTCGAAATTCCCACACGCACAATACATCCAACGGTAAATTAGTCACAAAAGCCGCTGCATCGCCATCAATTTCATCGCAAAAAGATGTTGTACGTACATTTTGAGCCACACTTTTTCAAAAGAGAAATTAACTCTGTAAATTACTTGAATTTGTTTGCTTCACTAATTCGGATTTTGTTTTCTTTTTCTGTTTTTTTTTTGTACATCTATTTTGGTGCTTATTACCTTCGTTTCACACCACTCTCCACACGCAAATTGACATTGGCATATAAATTCCGTTTGTGTGTGTGTGTGTGTGTGTTGGCTTTGTTCTCTCTCACTTCAATTACATAGGCTAGTCGCTAGTTTCTGCATTCGATTCGCTTTGAGTTTGCCAAAATTACAAAACACGTGTGTGACACACAATCAAACCAAACAAATTGTGACCGAGTCAAATTGTTCCCTCATCATTTTCTAGGACAAATCGCTGGACCGACGATTTTGGAAGCAGCTCAACAAACGACGTCGATCACTCTCCGAAATTCCGTCATAATATGATTAATGTTCCTTCATACAGTTTATATATTGAGCCCATCAAATCAAGCATTTTTTTTTCTACATTCGATTAAGCCAGCGTTTGAAAACACCAGAAAAAAGAAATTGTCATATTTAATATGCTTTGATGCTCAAAGCAAAGCCTTTCATTCAAACTCTTTCAATTTGTAAACGAATATTAAAGGTTTTTTCGATGAATCGAATCAAAACAACCAATCTTCAATAGAACGATTTTAACAAATATTTGCAGATTTAGAAGCACTTTTTTCGTTTCGATTTTTTAGACCAGTCTGTTTTGATGTGATAGATTTAAAATATTTATTTATATTTTGAAATGCATTTTTTCTCTGTTTTTCGTTTTTGTTGATTGATTTTTTGAATTATGTCAATTAAAACATAAACGAGAATTGAACTAAGCATTCGCTTAGCTATTGACGATTAATGGAAACGAAATGATATATTAGGTCGACCTATTAGGTAATGAATAGTGAATAATTAGATTGATTTTTAGGACATTTTTTCGAATTAGTATAGTACAGAACTTGGAATTTGAGCAACGGGGAGACTCACTGTTCAACGTATTTATAGAGGAAATAAATGTGAATAGTGAAGAATGCGTCAAATCGCCTGAAAAAAGCGAAAATAATTTAAAATTCCAGGCATTGGACTGAGAATTAAATACTTTTACGCACGACATGGGAATGCGGAAGAGCAACAGGACAGTCACACCACAAGATCGTCGTTTTGTTCAATCTGAGATTATTAAGTTTCCGTGAGTAATACGCAAAGTGGCAGCACCTTAAATGGCATTTTTATACACAAAGTAGATACTTGAGTGTAAATTATGTTAGTGGCGTATCAAAATGAAGGTTCAAAACAAATACATGGTCAATATAGAGCTTGTGGTGTGACTGCAACAGGATGGTTGTTAATTTAAAACACGAAAATCGCAAAATTTTGACATTTTTCGGAAGAAATTTTTATTCTACTCAGAGAAAGGTGGAGGATAAAAATTTAACCTAACAAATCATCTTAAGCAAAGTTGAGAAAATGAAAGCTTAAAAGGCTTGAAAATGCTTGAAAATATCACACTAATATATTCTGAATGGAATGTCCCAAAAGGTATTTATGCAAAAGATATTTCTTGTCGAAAAATCCCGTCCTTTATTTTTCCATTATTTTTTTTCGTCAATTTTGAGCTCCATCCACGTGAAATCAACTCCATCCGGGAAATATAAAAAGATAAAGGTGCAAGCAATAGAGAGAGAGAGAGAGAGAGAGAGAGAGAGAGAGAGAGAGAG
>NW_022595294.1:151730-186128 GCF_009176505.1 Sitodiplosis mosellana
AGAGAGAGAGAGAGAGAGAGAGAGAGAGAGAGAGAGAGAGAGTGTGTGTGTCTCTCAAGTGTGATAATTCCACGTTCTGTATCAGAATGATAATAATCTCTAGTAAGAAATTGCAATGTAATGCAACGGAAACTGACCGAAAGGGCTTTGTAGTTGGTCTCATTTATTGAATCTATTTCAGTGCTACTATTTATAGACAAGAAAACTGTATTGTATAAAACCAAAATCAAACGAAGTGAATATTTCGATAGTCAATTGTATTTGGATCCGATGCACAATAAGATCGCCTAAAGCACCAAACTAACTAAAATCTACAAAAGAAAAAAAAACGAACTAATTCGAACTATTATAAGTGTATTTGTACAGTAGTTAAAGTGAAGCAATAATACTAATCGTCACTCAATTCGAGCCTTTTTTTCCAACATTTGAATTTTCACCACCCGATTCAATGGGTAATTCAGGCTAAATCGTAAATTGTCCATTCAAAGCATCAGTTATATGAGATCATGTCATTGGAATATAGATAGCAAAAAGAAAAACCTTTGCAAAGAGCATTTTCAACGGACTATATTTTATAGTATGTAAGTGAGTAACTGGAGAACGACTCGAAATTTATTCGAAATCTATGCATAAAACACCATCTTTTTTTAGCAGCAATTTAATTAAATGAATCTCCGTTTGAAGAGAAAAAACGCGAAAGAATGGGAAAAAAGGAACGAGCAGAAAAGGAACGAATGAAAGATGAAATTTACTCGATGCCATGTAAAAATGGCGATTTGCGGTTTATTGACTACAGATTTTTCGCTTGAGTCAAAGTTTGAAAGGTTTAAAAAGACGTAGGAAACGATAGTTTTGTAGATAGATGCAAACATGATTTTTCGTTTTTGCATTCATAAATTATTCGATATATTTAGGATAGATAAATACCAATGATCTAAGAACGTTCCACTCCGAGTAGAGGCATATTGAATACTAGTACTGAATACAGCAGCGACATAAGGAACATACTGAATCAATTCTTTTCGTGCAATTTCCCATTTTGGCTTTGTTTTAACGTGCATTTTTTTTGGTCTAATTTTTACATTAGCATTATGATGCTAAATAACGACTTACTGTCACTAACATTAAATCAATAATCATTGAAAATAGAACAAATTACATCACGAATTCGACATGTTCAAAATGTTCGTCGATACTCAAAGTTTACAATTTAAATTCCAAATTAAGGTCATCCGCCCGATTTTCTCTCTCTTTGGGCAAACACTCTCTTCAATTACTATCAAAACGCATTGTTTTTGAAACTCTCAAACGATTTTGCCTTATTAGAAACAAAGAAACATTATTAGCAAGTAATTTTATGGACAAATTGTACGCGACCTAAACCAATCTCACTTAGAACATTGTAAATTTAAACGATTCTCATAAAAATTCACTACGTCATTTCGAGATCTTGTTAGAAATCAGAGCAAATGATGTACATAAATCGGCGACTATGCTGGACATGAGAGCATTTATACTTTTGTTGATGTGCTAAAATTTGAATTCAAAATGAAATGGATTGGGAAATCAAATTAGACTTTATTCTCGAGTTGATAGACTTTATTTACATTTATTTGACATAAGTCACAGCTTATGTTTTCATTTTATATAGTTTTATTAGATGAATTTTTGGAAATTAGAAAAAATTGCTTAAAGCACAAATTGATCGAGAGGCAAAGGAAACTTGTTGACTTCATTTGTTCGTTTAAGGCCAAGAATTGTTTATATTTCGTTGGAATAAATGAATCATTCAAACTTCAAATAAATGTGTCGGTTGTTTTATTCAATTGTGATTTTATTTCAGGTCGATTTGGGCTGTTGTTGACAAAAAAAATGACTTTATGATTTTAGTTATTTGTAAGGTTTGTGTATTTTTATCGGTAAGCTGTTTTACGAGCTCTCCTTTTTCTGAACTGAATGTATGTGAAATGTATTTGCTACTTGAGCAGGATTAAATTTAGTTCATTGAACAAAATCTGGTATGGAATTTTGTTTTAGTAGATATCTTAATTTTGGATTATTTTTACGAAAAAAGTTTTTTTTTTCCAAAAGATTGTACCAAAAAAATCTCAGCCATTATTCTCTGTGTGAACATTACTCATTCATATTCAATATGATTAACTTTGATAAGGTATAAACCGTAATAAAATATTGTAATAATAAAAACAATTGCACAATCACGTGCTAATCAGGAAATGAACCATAGAAAAATTCAAAAATTCAATTTATAGACCATTTCCCGTTAAATTATCTTATCATCAATCGACATGAAATATGCATCAAAATCAATTCGATAGATTCAATTATGTCGAGCCATTTTCAATTATTATTCATTATAAAAGGTTACTATAGTTACAATGATAAAACTGGCCACTATAAAATAGAAACGACAATTTTCGAAAAGACAAAAAATAATTGGGTTTTCCAAATGAAAATCAACTTCTTTCTCAAAAACAGAAATGAATTTCAAATCAATTGAAATAGTTCGAAGAAAAAGACCAATTCTCTGATGTTGTCCATAACTTTTGTGCTTGTTGATCGATTGAACAGCTAGATGGCGCTGTGTGGATTCTACGTCGCAATATATTTCCATTACGTAGTTGCTTTATACAACGAACTTTTCAGCAGCTGTCTCTTAACTGCGTTGTTTATACTTCAGACTTATTTTGCTGTTGTTAATGTAAAATAGAAATGTTTACGAAAAAGTTGGTCGAAATGAAAAATGATTAAAAAATTTAAGGAAATCAATGAAATTCTGTTCCATCTTCTCTCTCATCATGTTTCCGCATTGAAAATTTATTGCTTCGATCCCAATATCGTTGTTCGCTTCGAAATGACATTACGTAAATGCAGAGTCGTCATTGGATATGTATCGAAATGTCAATGGTACCAGTATATACACTGGCATTGTGTATAAAATCTGTGCGAAAACAGAGACAGAACGAGAGAGCTGTTTGTGCGAGTTAAAATTTGGAGTGGATCATGGTGTTTGTGCCAAAGTGAAATTCATGTGTGTATTCCAATGCACAAACACTGAACGGGCAAGAGTGAGATAACTATCTGGCGAATCGACAGAGAAATACATAAATCAAAACAACAATCGAAGTTGTCTGAATCGACGAAGTGACGAACAAACACACGTACGCAATTGACAGAACGTCCGAAGTGAAGTGAGAGAAAAATATAAAAAAAAAACTGCGAAAAAATCGGGAATTTTCTCGCATTAAACGGAATTTGGAAAGAAGAAAAAAATAGTCGTAATAAACAAAGAACCAAATAAAAGTGTAAATCAAAAAAAAAGTGTCCAAAACGACGGAATATTCTCGGTGTGAATCGTATAAGTGGTAAAAGAAGAGTGAAAAAAAAGAGAAGCGTAGAATCGTGAGAATTGAACCTTCAAAAACAGAAAAATTAATAAGAACAACGACGTGCAGAGCCAGCGAATCGAGTGGATTGCAGGTGATTTGATTGGTAGCCATCGCCAAAAATCACCGCCATCGATGAAAAATGCACCATTTTTCCGTCATAAATATTGGATTTTATTAATTAGCTAAGGTCAAGGTAAGGATATGGCGAATCGTATATTTTCCTCTTTAATGTGCACATTAAAAGTGGGTGTTTTGTCATATAAGTCAATTGACAACTTGTGAAAGAAAAACAAGAAAAAAAGGTTTCAAAATAGCCGACGAAAAATCATATTAAATAACAAAACTGGAATATTTTTCTCTGAATGAGTTGTGATCGATTGAACTGCATTCAGTGAATGGTGAATTGGTGACTTTTGACGCAGTTTGTAAATTAAAAACAAAAACACGGTCGTGTTGTGAGTGCGTAAACGATGATTGAACTGTTTGTTGTTAATTTCACAGAAGAAGAAGAGAAAAGTAGTTGTCTTTTGTTTGCCGATTCAGTTTTTGTCTTTTCGATTATTACGTGAGAGATTTTTGCCCTTGGTTTGCGTGTGTGCGATACCGTTCGGTGGAAATTGAATTCAATTGTGCTAGTGTTTGTTGCGTGAGTGCTTCTATTTTTTTGTTGCTGTTGTTCATATTCAGTTGTTTTGTATAGAGCGAAAGGAAAAAAAAACGCGATTCGACGAGAAAGAAAGAAAGAAATTGTATGTTTGTGTGTGTGTTGTTCGAACGGTAGCGCAAATGAACCGTAATATCACCGATTTATCTTCAGTCAAAACTGTAGTTTTTTTTTCCTCGTTTCGTTCGTTTGTTGCATGTGAAACCTTTGGTGAAACGAACATGGTGAATTGTTTAAAATTGATTGGAATTGGATATATTGGTAGCGAAGAAGAAGAAGAAGAAGAAAAAACAAGCAACAAGGAAAACCGACAAACGTCTCTAGCGTGGATTAGTGCAATAAATGCAGGGCTTCAAACGAACGAAAAAAAAAGCAAATGCTTAGATTATTATTATTGCACACTCGTTTTTGGTCTGTGTCTCATTTTTCCACCCGTACGTGGATTTAATTACGCGCTGAATTCGACGACCTTTCTCTAGTTGGCGTCACCGTAAGCCCCCGACTTGGATCGCCGCCAAGCTATATATCCGGATCCGTGCCGTCGCCGTTGCCGCCAACGATAAAAAAAATTTGTCACTCTCCAGTGAGAGAAAACAGAAAGAAAAACACACGCGGCACCGAGTTAAAACAGTCACAGATTTAGCGTTCGTTTTTCAATTCAGTGTCGTTTGGCAAAAAGAAGTGGAAGAAGAAGTGAAAAAAAGAGGACGAGAGAAAAAGAGTGAGAAATAAATGAAGAAAGAAGGAAAGGAAAAGAGTGAAACAGAGAAAGAGACAAAGAACTCGCGAGAACGAACGAGAGAGAGAGAGAGAAACATTTTATTGCCTTGTCTAAAAATAGACGATGAATGTTTTGTGATTTTGCGTCGTTTGTGCTGTCAAAAACATATGATCTGCAAAAAAAAGTGAGCACCTTTTATTCCACGCTACGCTTCGGTCGCATCTATTTCGGGTGGTCGTGACAAGTGTAGACTGTAGAATAACGAAAACATGTTGTGCCATCCAAAAATCAATTTAGAATTCGTGGATCGAGAACAATTCACAAGTGTCACTTTGGCTAAAGCATGTGTGCCGTGAGGAGAAGGCAGTGGTTTTTTGTTTGTATCGGGCTGATAGTATCGGTTTAAGCCATACCTAAAGTCATACTCCATGTCAATCAAATCGTAATGAAATAGTCAAGTCGAGAGAGCGAGAGGGCGAGATAGAGATGAAACTCGATGAATTTCGAAATAATCGCGCAATGAAATGAAATGAAATATCAGCGCTTCATATGTAGATAGAAAAATGCCGCCACGAAAACAATGAGAAATTGAGATCAAACGCTTGACGTGCCCGCAGACTTAGAACAAATACACCGTGAAAATCACATTACAAATGTGTAGTATCCATCCTGTCTCTCTGTGTGTGTGCACTGTTAGTCACAATTGAAGCCACACAATGAATTAAAATACGCATTTATTTTTATCTCATTGCTCGCGCGCGTTTCGGAACAGATATACCGAGCTGGCTTTGTTTTTTTTTCATTCTGCGGTGAATGAGCAATGATCATCTCGATCAGCGTTCTCTATTGCACGTTTGCTCGCGTGCTTGTTTGTTTTTTTTTTTTTTTTTTTTTTCGAGATGAGTGGCTGCTGCCGCTGCTGTTATTGACATCAATGGCGCTATACACAAAATTCCATTTACGAACCTTTGATGATCGCGAACATATTCAATTTTTTTTTTGGACATTTTCAATGAGCTCATACCAATTACGGGCGCGTTTGTACAACACATTTATCTCTTTCGTTCGCTTCGTGTCTGGCTGTGTGGAGTTGGTTCTGTCTCTCTTCGTCCATTGTTCACTCTTTGTGTCTTCCCATCTTGCTCGTTCAATCCTTCAGATTTAAATTACATTCGCAAGCCGTGCCAATATTGATGTCATTCCACTGGAACGACTCATCCATTTGAATGCCAAAACATGATTTAAAACACGTTCAAAACATTCTTCACATTTTCAGCATTTTTCACAATTGTTTTGAACGCATTTCGACTGAAAAAAATCACTCGCCAAAGAATTTCCACAACGTGTGTTTTGCGTTGCAATGAACTATTTTGAAACACTTTCCAAACGCTTATTCCAATGATGAATGGCATTTTTGATGGAAAAGTTACTGACTTTTAATCCAATCACAGAGAGCGCATAAAACAAAATAAACTTTCAATTGAAAATCGTGGGGATTTGATTTGAATAAAAACGTTTTTTTCGCAGAGAAATCAATTGTTCAATGAGTGAATTGTGACTTTTGCATGGAGTGAGTGACATTTCTTAATAGAATTATGCCAATTTCCAATGTAAAGCAACTTGCGCTTCCGAAAGTTTATGGTTTTGTTGATGATATTCGTGTTTTTAATTGAAATATCACGTTTTTCGTGAATGGAATCAGCTTTTTGCGGGAATCAAGGGAGACATTTTGTCATGAAACTTATCGAGTTTGAATGAAAAACAATGATTTTTGGTTTTTAAAAAATGGACTTCAATTCGGAATGGATTTTTTGATCGAAAAATTAGGTTTTTTGCCAGAAAAATTCAAGCTTTGATAAAAAATATTCCACTTCGAATGGGGAAAATTTAATTTTGGTGACAAAAGATAATTTTTTACGATAGAAAAAAAATCTGTTCTGAAAAATTGATATTTCTTCAAAGAAAGCAATTATTCTTGAACAATAATGAAGAAAGAGCAAATAATGTTGAAGAAAATGTGAATTTACAGTAAAAACGTACAAATTTTACCTTAAAAACTAGATTATACTACGAAAAAGGCCCATTTCAAAAGCAAAAGAGCAATTTTTTGATAGTAACTGGCAAGTTTTCGTTGAAAACTGCAGAGACGAGTTGAATGAATTCAGTTTTTCTTCTATTTGTTCATTCCATTGAATTGAAACCGATGAATTCATTTGAATTCTTCAAAAAACTTGCCTTTTCCAACCCGAAAGTGACTCACTCAAGAAATTATTTGTGCATTCGCAAAATCAAAACGAAATTGCCATTCGTACGTTGCGAAAAAAATTCAAGCTCATTGTCGTTGGTCACGTAGGAAGGCGAACGAATTGAAGTGCAATTGGAAATCAGTGTCAAAGTCATTTTGATGTATGCGGTCTGCATTCGGTTGTAAAGAGTTGTGGCTGGCAGCCATTGTGCTGGTCGATAACAATGCACGTTGCCTGAGTCTCTCTGTCGCTCACTTGCTCGTTGCATTGTTGAACGAGTTCTCAAGGAAGTCACACCAAGTGAACAATGTTTACAAACAAAGCCAGCATATATTGATTTTTTTTCGTTGTTGTTCATATTACTTCAACAATTCGACCTTTATGCTGTTGTGCACACATACACACATACATACACGCTCACGCGCGCCTTGGGTAGTAGTTAACATGAATAGCCGCACGTCTCACTCTCTCTCTCTCTCTCTCTCTCTCTCTCTCCGTTCGACTTGTTCAATTCGCAAAATGACTCGGCTGTGCAAATACAAATGCGAAACATTTATTTGTAATTAATGCAATCGACGTGTTTGTTTCCGCTGAAGTCAACGCCGTACATGGAATCGGCTCGTGGGCGCAACGAATCGCATCTTAAACAGCTCAATCGCTCTCTATTTTTTTTTCTCAGTATCCATCTCTCTTTCTCACTCCAATATGTTATTAATTTTTAACTACGCAAAATAAATAATTAGCAACGTTGCTCGAATTCATTCAATACTAATTCACCTTCGAAAAACCGATTTATCGTCTGATCGAACACACATATGCCGATTAAGCGATTAACTTGCTATCATAATTTTGTGTTATATAACTTCCATATCGATTCACACGTATCCATTCCACGTCAAGAAATGAATTTTTATTGAACGCTCGTTAAACCGATTGATGAAGCGACGATGATGATGATTAACCCAAGGCACACTTTCGACCGCTATTGAGAATGATGACTGTAACACTTGGATAAGAGAAAAAGTTTCTAAGGAAATTTTTCTTTCGGAGAGATAAAATGTTGGAGATTCACGAAAATCGTCAGAAAAATGAGGAGAATGTCCGAAAATCGTTTTGGAAACGATTTTTCCTTTTGAAAAATTGTTTTACACGAAAATTGAACAAACGAGAGAGATGAAACTGAGAGAGTGTTTTGCATTTTTCGTAATGAGCTAATGAGAGACTAAATTCTTTTTCAAATTAAAACAGCCTATCCAAAAGACTTGCTGTTGTTCCGTCTTTGTAACCATATCGGCTACTCCTCGGACATCGATTCATCTCAGTGAGAGTTCCAAAGAATCACACTTTGATTACATCCATAAAGATCTAAATGAATTTCTTGGAGAGAGAGTTACATGAATTCCAAGCGCAAATCTCTAGCTCGACCTTCAATTGAGAGAAACAATAACAAACACACATTGCTTCTTAGAATTTAGATTACAAAACTCAACTTGAGTGTCTTGAGTCAAGTTTTGAAATCAAATTTGGATTATCCAAATTTGAAGCACGCCCCATTCCAAAGTTGCCGTACGAATAGTTGAGAAATTCTCAATCATCAACTCAATGAGAATTACACAAAAGATCGAGAGTTTACAGTTCACGCCTCTCCATTTTAATAGATCATGACACGATCATCGATCCATTCGAAGCATAACAGAGCGACATTTAACGAGATCATCACGACGCGCAGTAAAAAACACACACACGCTCATTTATCAAAGCAATTAGCGATCAATTTCAATCTCGTACCATAAAATTCACATTCTATTGCGACGATTCATACTCACATTTTTTTTTTTATAGATCTAATCAAATGTGATGATATTGTGGCCCGTATATAAATTTAATCAGAGGTCACAAAAATGTTGTTTATTAATGATTTTTGTTCAAGAAGACTTTTTTCGACGTCAGAATTGTTTGTAAACAATATTTCTATTGTTATACTCCATTTTTCTTCGTGTAATTAAGGCTAAATTAAAAAGGTGAGAGGGAAATAGTCTGTCGTCTATTACGTTCAACGCGCTCTAAATTTTCTTCAACTTTAGCTCGTTTCAAGAATTTCACTTCTTTCAGAAAACAATTCTCAATGCATGACTAATAGTCGTTCCATGCGGAAATGTCTAAAAACATCGCATGATTTCATCTATATCATTTTTATGATTGGAAGAGGAGACTTTTATTGGTCAAGTTGTTTACTAAAGAAGTGAAAATTGCTCGTTTATCAAAAATAGTTCGATAGTTCTGTTCCGAAATGGTTTATGGCTTTCTTATCACAAAGTTGTGGAATACCGACTCGCCGACTCAGTGTTAATTCAAAGTCGATCAGAAATGAGTAGAGAAACAATTCATGCATAAAAAATTCTTTGGCAAAACCACTTGCTTCTTCGGAATATCGTATTTTATTGAAGTAAATCATTGAAAATACCGTGAAATGAATTCAAATAATCATTAAACAGTATGCTGCTACGCGAAGAGTACTTAAACCAATAGTGATGTGTGCCAAAAGTAGAATAATAGGTAAAAACTGTGAAGTTCTTTCTAAACTAATTAAAATTGAAGCAAATACATGTGTTTGTTCTGCTGCAGCAGAAAAAATGTCGATTCGCTGTTTAAATATTGAAAAACACCAAAAAATAACAACATTGTGACTGCGTGGAATAAAGTTTCGAAGAATTATCGGTAATAAACGAACATTTGCGGAATAAACTGCGCACTTATCGATCTTTGGCAACTTTTAAAGGGAAGTTCAGTTATTCATGTTCATTCGGATACAACACATCACTCTTCAAGCCAATTTATCGTGAATTCGTAAAATTTAACGACCATTTCTTATCGATCGAGGGTTAACGACAGTGAAAAATAGAGAATCGATTGCATTTAGTGCGCTTATTCATCGACTCACTGGGTACATTCATCAAAATGAGCTTATTTGTTTGCTGTCGAATGCGAATAAATGGATGAGAGCTGTTTGCACAATTTGTTTTCTTTCCAAATCCAAGTCAATATGTATTGACTTATTGTAACGAGCTCTGTAAACTTCAAACGCAAATAGATTTAAAAACGACTAGCCGATTCATCGCCAAACGTAAATTGACGGCAAATTGACCGCAATAATAGAGTTATCGCATTTTCGAACTGAAAGTATGATGAACAAGTGTCTTTTTTTTCGAACTGAAAAGGTTTGAACGCAACTCGTAAAGTTCTTGTACGGGCAACGATTGATGATAATTCTTGTTTGAGATAAACAACTACTTTAAACGCCCCTATTTTGACTCACACGCCTCTTCATGTTTTGATTCAAAACTTTTGAATTAAAACAAGTTTTTCGGATGAAACACAGTTCACCACGAAATCAACGTTCGGTTCACCATGTTCGGCATGTACAGTGAAAGTTGAAGCACTTCCATATTCGGCGATTTGATGATGAAACAATCGAATGATTGAGACTTTGAACAGCAGACCATACGACATGCATGAAATTCATGAATCACGATAGTAAAACACCTTATCGTGCGCTCTTATCTGAATGAATCAGATTGTCTAAGAATAAGAAGGTCGTTCCGATAGCTTCAGTTGCACTTCGTTGCACTTGAACTGAAAATTCTACGCGTGCAATCATTCTTTTCTCACGAAGCGATAAAATATGAGATAAGATTTTACATAGCATTGTGTTTTCACATGCCATTTGACCACACTTCAGTCGTGTGATTGCAACTGAAAACACTGGTGTTTTGTGAATGAAAAACAAAATATACATAATTTTCAACGAAAATTTTATCATTTTTTTTCTATCAAAACAAGAAAATTGCAAGTAAATTTGACCCAAAATTGTGGAATTTAACATTTTAATGAGTCATTACAATGGTCGAATGGAGCGATTTGACATAATGGCACACAAGTAACGGAATTCTATACCCAAATAAGTTGAATAACTGATGAGAGAACTTTTCTGTTGAATGAATGTTATCACGAGAGTTGCGAATTGAATGCGTGGATAGAAGTGATAGGGCGGTGAACGGAAAAAATGGAATTTTTTCGTTTTTTGCGTGTGATTCATTGAGATAAGGTCCATTTATTCGAGTTCTATTCGGAAGAAATCATTTTTTTTAATGTTTGCTTTGGAGAAAATCAGCAGTTTTGTAACAAACAGAACCAGTTTTATGCGATGTTATCAATTTTCAAGAAGAAATCCGTCGGTTTTCAACGAAAATTGATTATATTTACAAAAAAAGATCTGCTTTTTGGACATTTTCAAATATCTTCTACAGAAAATCATCATTTTGGCAAAATTTTCGATAAAATCCGCTGCTTCCCCCATAAACTCACCCAATTTTTTTTTTAATTTCAGCTAAAATATCATTAAAACGACCTAAATCCGCTCATTTCATTGCAAATTATTACAGAAATTGTCGCATTTTGATCGTATTTTGCTTGTGTGTTTGTTTGTTTTTAACTAAAAATTTGTATTTTCAATGCTTTGGCGTAACTAATTGAATTTCCCCAGTAAAAACTTATTTTTTAAGTAAAAAAAAAATCAAAGTTTCCCTGTAAAAATCCCACTATCAAATAAAATTCCGTAATTTTTTTTCCGCACTTTGCACTTTGATTGATCGAATTGTTCTTGTTTCTATTTTTCTCTCTTTCTCTCTTTCACACACGTCTCATCACCTCCATTTCGAATTGGACAGTTTGTCAAAGGCAATAGAAACATAAAACGAGACCTAAATCATCAACTCACACATCATCACAATATCACTAATTCCTTCTGAATCAGCGACAACGCAACGGGCATGGAAACACAACTGGTGGCCGAATTCGTTTCGAAAACTAGAGCCAGCCCAAATGATGCGTTGAGCTGTCTAAGAACATGGGGCTGGGATCTCAAGAAAGCACTCATCGACTACAATGGTAACTAATTTTGATTATTCCAGCGGATTGACTTTTAACCAATGTTCAACAGAGACTTTGATGATGAAGGACCATCCGCATCTTAGCACACATTTGTCACTATTTTTATTTTTTTAATGTTTTTGTTTTTTGTTTGTTTTTCATCATATTTCAAGTGTTTACCATTTTCATTGTATATTTTAGGATTTCCATGGCTATTCCATGAGTTTAACGTACATTTTTTTTACCTTTTTTAAAAATGTACTCAGAATTTTTCATTGACTTTCTACAAATTTCGTTTATTTTTTTATCATTTGAGCAGTTTTCAGAATTTTCCCTTTTAAAATTGCCCATATTTGCCCTTTTCAAGTGTTTATAGCTAACCGTAGTTAAGTAAATGAAAATTTAAGCGAACTATCGGGTTTTTTTACATTTTTAGCATCTTTACATGGTTTTTGACTCTTTATGAGCATAAAATTTACTCCAAAACTCTTTTAAACTTCAAAAATCATTAAAAAAAATTCAATTTTCTCAATTGGTTCACATTTTAATCTCGAATATTTTCTCTTATTTTTGACTTTTAACACATTTTCGATTTTTCTTCAAATATTTGTTCCAATTTTCAAAACAAGCTTCATATACTTTGTTCAGAAAAATTGATTGTCAAATATTTTAAATATCTTTCGCTACTTTTTATTTGCAGACACATCGACGAATGAGTATTTCAATGGAAAAAGTGGGCTTAAAGTGCCCGTTAATACAGTAGACTTTGCGGACCGTTCGTCAAAAACATTAAACGCATCACAGCCGAACACACAACAACGAAGAGGTTCTTTTGCGAAGTCCGATTCGGTGGACATTGTTGACTGTAAGTGAAAATTTCTCAATCAAAATTGTTAATTTCAAAATTTCCCTTCAAATTGCCCTTTTATTACCTCTTTTTATCTCGTGGTGCTATTTGTTTTTTGTTTATTTCATGTTTATCTTTGTTTTTTTTAGCTTATTCATATCAATAAGTGATTTATTTTCCTCCTTATCCTTATCAATTAAAAACAAAATAACGAACAATAAAAATTCGTCATTAAAAATCTGCCCATTTTTTCTCTCTTCCAGATAAAAAACTATACCGTGGTATTTCACGAGCGACAGAGAACGAGAATTTGGTATCACGAGCACGAACCGAAGTGGCAATGGATTTGCATTCGAATTGTATGAATACCGTTGATAATGTGCAACAGTTAGATATGCCCGACTACACATTCACATTACCCGATCTAACAATATACTCGGATGAGTTTCGAACGTTTCTCGAAAAGGATTTGATTGAATGTTCCACATTAAATTCACTGGAAACGGCGAATCGATTGAATTGGTGGGCCGATGCTGGATTCTGTCGAAAGTTATGGCCGTTGGCAACGACGGGCGATGGAAACTGCCTACTGCACGCTGCATCGTTGGCAATGTGGGGATTTCATGATCGAAAGCTGACGCTACGAGCAGCGCTGCATCAAGTGCTATCGTCTGGCGAATATAAAGATGCCTTATGGAGACGATGGCGTTTTCAACAGACGCGCCTGAATAAACAAGCCGGTTTTGTGTATTCGGAAGTGGAATGGGTTAAAGAGTGGGAGGAAATCGTGTGCATGGCATCGCCGGAACCAAGACAATCGAAAAGTGCTTCACGACGCCGATCGGTGGCCATAAATGAATCAATCGATGACAATGCCACGTACGAAAGTCTCGAAGAAGTGCACATCTTTGCATTGGCGCATGTGCTGCGTCGAACGATCATTGTAATCGCCGACACTGTGCTGCGTGATATGAACGGTGAGGCGATGGCACCGATCCCATTTGGCGGCGTGTATTTGCCATTCGAAATACAGGCGAATGAATGCTATCGTGCACCGTTGCTGCTGACATATGACATGGCTCATTTTTCGGCGTTAGTCTCGATGGAGGCGTCCAGTGAACAGCCACCGCCACTGATCCCGTTGATCGATTACGAAAATGTGCTGCTGCCGATTCAGTTTTGCATCGATCCGGGCGTGAATTTCGACTGGAAAGCATACGATGGCAGTGAAGGCAATTGGGCACTGACCGATCGAGAGCACATCGCCTTGTTGAAAGAGTATTTAGACATTGTGTATGCGACGCCATTGGGTAGCCCAGAGGAAGAAATCTCCGTCGATCTCGTTGACGAAGAGTATGACAAGCGAATTATCGATGGTGAGCTCGGGTTTGGCGACGATTCCAATCCAACCAACGGTAAAAGCAAGGCAGCTAAACAGTTACAAAGTGTAGCAAAGCAATTTGGCAGCATCGGCAAAACGATGAGCAAAAAAATCAAGAAGAATATCGGTTCGATTGCGAAAATTGGCGGCAACAGTAATGGCAGCAATGGAGCCAACGGCAAAAATGGCAAAGTTAAAAATGGCCTGCCATCCGGTTCGTCCACACAAAGTTTTACACGGGAACGTGTGCTTTGTGCACAGTTGAAAGCCAAGCGACACGATTATCAGGATGAAATGATCAAGAATTACTTGGAATGTGCTCAAGATCGTTTCATGGAAACGGAAAAGGCGAAAGAGCTGCGCGAGATTGAACAACAACAATTGGATATGTTGAAAATGAAAGCCGATTCTCCGGTTGAACCCGAACGTGAAACAAGCTGCATCAATGCTGGCTGTGCCAATTATGGCACATCAGCCACGAGTTACATGTGCCTCACATGCTTTGAGAAGCAAAAAGAACGAGAGCTGAACAATTCCAATGGGTTACACGATGGTCCACGGTATGGAACGGGAAATTCCAAATTCTACGCGCATGCCGATGAAAAGAGTCACAAGTCAATTAAACGATTGCCATCATTTCGACGGCTCAACGAACAAGACCAAACACTCTATCTATCGAATTCAACATTTTACAATGATGTACGGCCCAATGAAACACCATCGAATGGCTATCGACATGGCTACACGGAAACAACCGGCAAAACCGTTATTATTCCCATTCGCATGGAAACCGATGCCACGGATTGTGTTGATTCAGGCGTAGCCAGAGCTTATTCGGCTGGTAACACACTGACACAAACCACGGCCAGTGGCTACAGTGCAGCGAATCCACCGCCATACAATATTCTTGGCATTGGCGAACCACCTGTCGCTACGAATGGTCCGTACACAAGCACCATCAACATCAACACCGATTCCACGGGCCGAGTAGTACCGAACGAGATTGTGAAGAAGAATAATGGCATCATCTCATCGTATTTGGAACACATGGATGAACCAAAATCATCTAGTCGCATCGCAACTCCATTTCTACAAACACAGGCCAAACACTGTCGAACGGCCGACTGCAAATTTTTTGGCAGCGCCAACACCAACTACTATTGCTCCAAATGCTGTCAACATCAGGCAAAAACACAAAGCAAAATCCTTACCGACGTTTGAATCTCCCATATTCTGTACATATTGAAACAAACAAGAAACCAACAACCACACCATCATTTCATTGAACCTCTTTCCCACTCTCAACCACACCGATGTTGGAAAAACTCACACAATTTTTCTTTTGTGGAAAAAATTCGGCCAATTCTATTTATTTTTGTATGCTTGTGTCGACAATTCTACGATCATAATGAAATTCATCTATATTTTCTTCAAAATTATTTTTAGTGTAAATAAGGACCCATTTTTTGTTTAGGTTTTGAAACAAAAAAAAAGAGCATATTTTCGGATTTAAATTTATCTCATTACGAATTTTTATTTTACAAAAATAAAATTTGCTTCATTTAGAGATTTTCTAAAGGTTTAACTATTTTGAACGGAATTCTTCTATTTTCGTTTTGACCTAGAAAATCGTTTTTCAATCAACAATTTGAACTTAAGTCACACCGCTTTCTTTTGATTGAACATCACACTAATGTACTTGCAGTTGGAAAACAAATATTTGCAATATTTTTTTATTTATGACAAGGAAAATTATTCAATTTTTGTTATTAGTTTTTTCAATCTAAATATTTAGAAAAAAATCAAGCATTCTTCTTTTTACAAATTCGGGCCAAACTATCCGATTAGAACTTTGATTTTTTTTTCTTTTTTTTTTCCCATAAAAGTTATTTTGCTTTCAAATTTGATTATTCAACTTGAACAAAATACAACAATTTTTAATTTTGAACCCTGATTGCAATTTTTCGTTCAAATCAATCTCAACAATTGCCTATTATAAGTATTAAAATGTTTTGCGTTAAAGAGTGAATTGTTGTTTCCCAGTTCAAATTATGTCAAAAAAAAAAAACAATAATTATTTCAATATTTTTTTCGTTGAATGTCACTTTCAAGAATCTTTTCTGATTTTCTGTACAAAAATCAATGAATGAATGAAATCAATGATCAGTTAATATTGTTTAAAAAAAAAACTCAAGAAATGTTATCTGAAAACAATTTTAATTTTTAAATTATTTTTCATTATTTTTGGATAAAATCTACAACAAGAACAAAAAATTACAGGAATAACAAACAAAGCTACGTAAACTACTTGAACAACCGATATAATATTAAGCGCATTGTTTCACTATACATTTTTATTATTTGGATGCAGATGGAATGAGAGGGTTTTTTGGAGAAGGAAAATGGAAAGAAAGTTTTTTTTTTTGAACTTTTGGTTCTTGAAGAAGCTTTAAGTAAGACTAATAAAAGTCATACAAATTATCACTTTTTTCACTGACCATCACATTTTATAATTGAAATATTGAATCTTCAAAAAAAAAAATCTCAAACATGAAATTTTTGGTTGGAACTTCAGGACAAAATAGAAGAAAAAATTATTTTGTCTTTTCAAAAAACGGCTATTTTTCCCGTGAAAAAAATAATCACCTTATGAATTTAAAAGAAACAGTATTTTCATTGAACAATTGAAAAAAAAAACTTTTTTCTGAAGAAATGAATTATTATGATTTGATGAATTAAACGTTGAAAAAAAAATCCATTCAAAAGGTCAAAATTAATTGAAAAATGGCTTTTTCAACAAATGAAGTAAATATTTAAAAAAAATGCTCTCATTTCATCCGCCACTACACAAAATATCTATCTACTCAATACAAAGTTAATACAAATATCATCACCACTGAATCACACTACACTCTATCAATCACTGAAGAAATAAGCCACGAAAGAAATGGTTTACTATTGAAGTAGGCATTGAGTTACAGGGATTTGATACCATACCGATTATTAGGAAACAAAATTGAATTTTTCAATTTTGTCTAAACCAAAGCCAAGTCAAAGAATAACCATCACAAAATTTTAGTTTTTTTTTCTTCTAAATTTAACTTCAATTGGACGATAATCTTCACAACTAAATTCATTTTTTGCTTATATTGTGGGAAAATTTGTTGCTGATTTGAGAAAAAAAAAAACTCTTCGTCTGAGTCGAATTTCAATTGACTTTTATTTGGACGGAATTTTCTTTC
Source organism: Sitodiplosis mosellana (assembly GCF_009176505.1). Classification (NCBI taxonomy): domain Eukaryota; kingdom Metazoa; phylum Arthropoda; class Insecta; order Diptera; family Cecidomyiidae; genus Sitodiplosis; species Sitodiplosis mosellana. Next base: position 169,168 of record NW_022595294.1, read on the forward strand.
TCTGACTCGTGTCGACAGAGAATCAATTTTCTTATTTCAAGTAAATTTGGCTGAGTGTCGACTTGCCTGAACTTCGGATTGGTTAAAACGGCGGCTAAAACGGCGTCTGAAATTCAATCGGTATCAAAACCCAGTAGCATCAAGTGTCACCAAACACCAATCACATTTAATCTAACTGCAACCTGGAAATAGTTAACGATAATCAAGCAAACAATTCATTGTTAATCTGATTTCAAAACGATTTGTAAAAAACGCAAAATAGATAAAACTAGCAATCAAACAAAGCAAAAGAAATCTCATTGTCCACATGATCCAAAATAAACCAAAACCAATCCATAAATGGCCGTGAATTTATGAAAAAGGCATTGAACATGTCGCGTTGAGTAGAAGGTCAAGTTCACGAGTCCGTAGATTTTGGTATGATGTAAACGTCCTTGATCCAGATTGTACAGAATTAAGTTTGTGACCGAGTATCGAAAAGAAGTAAATCTATAGAATTGTTAAACTGCATCAAGAACAGCTTGAACTATATTGTCTATACTAAATATGAAAAGGAACAAACAAAACAAAGTTTCTCTCAGAAGTTGCATTTTCTGGGCCGTTCAATTTTTTAAGCGCTCAAGACGTTTTGAATATATACTGTTTATCCTCCCGCACGAGCGCGTGCAAGCATAATGATATTTTAGTTCCAAGAGCATCACATATTGTTGCAAAGAAGTGAAAAAATTAATAAGAAATGTTAAGCAATTTTCATTGATATCTGATTTTTATTACGTGTATTTACAGCATCAAGTGTTTTTTTTATTTATATTTATCTGTAGCCCGTAGACAAGTTAAATGAATGTGTTAGTCAGCCAATGGCTGAAAATTGGCCGCCACCTCTCTAATTCATATTAATCACTGACGAATGGCGTTCAACGCAACTATTTTTCCTCAAAATCCTACTGAATCTTATACTCTATGTTATTTGACAAACGAAATTGTGATCTTTAACAGCCAGAAAATCTGTTCTGACACTTCAAATGTGTGCATGAAAAATAATAATAATAAAACTGTTTATTTGTAATGTGCCTTCTAAGCAAGTATAGATTGAATTAAAAAAAAAAAAAAGTAATGAAAAACCACATGAACATATTTAGCAAGGCGCCACGTTCACTTTTCTTTCTGTTTGTTTGTTTTTTGTTTTGTTTTCAAAATACCAACACATTTGATTGAAATAATATTGTTGAGAGCTTATCACAAAATGTATTTATTAATCCGAAATGCAAAGCATGGAGAAGAAGAAAACATGGAAAATATATTATTATTCAAGAGTTTATTTATTATGACTAAGCAACAACAAAAACAAAGAGCAACTTTAACGATTTGTTTTTTTTTTTCTTCTGATTTATCATTTTAAATGTGTAAATAAACAACATTTTATTGAAATAACACTGAATCTTACGGTTTTTTTTTCTCTTTATCTTTGTTGGCTTTTATGGTTTCAATACTGGTGCGGTTAAATGAGACACGTGAATGAATGTCACAGACTGGCTTGAATTGACTCCGATTGCTTCTCATTCTTTCGATTATTTGCTTTATCTTCTAATTTCTTTCAATTGCTTTATCTTTCAATTTTTGCATCGTTGCACAGCATCAAGGTCAACAGCATCAATTGATACTGTTACAGTATAACAGTAGTAAATAAAAGAACAGCTTTTTTCCAGACGAAGTGAATTATATTTTTGAAAAATAATCATTTTTAATGTTGAGAGTAAGTCATTCGATCGAACTGTTTCAACGAGCGATAATTTCTGTTTCAAAAACCCATGTGCATGTGCTATGGTTAAAATGAATAATTTTTGAATGGAAAAGACGATTTGTCATAATCAAAATTGGGAAGAAAAAAAACTTTTTTTCCTTAATTTTTTTTATTCAAGAATTTTCTTTTTTTCGTGGTTTATTTTTCTTTCTCCCTTTTTGATGGGAGTTTTTTTTAGCAATCTCAATCGCTTGCTTTTTACCTATCGCTCAAATGCATAAGTTCAATTCAAATATATGTAAATTGATCTCTTTGCAAATGAGTCAATCGTGTCAAGTCACAAGAATGTACGATGTATGTGTGTTGGCACTTGTTTTACATTTCGCTGCAGTGAAAGCATGGTGCAATTATAAACGTACGGAACACTAGGCGCAACCGGAAAACGATATGATATATTGATATTTACGCATAAACATTAGTTAAAAATCCATTAACGAAAATTGTTTAATATAAAATCGCAAAAATGCCATTTGTTTGGGATGATTTTGAATGGAAATTAGTTGATGATGATGAGCCATACGACAGAGAACGATTCGTTGTGGTAAGAACCCTACATATTGAAATAAACAAATGCCGAAATACTTTTGACTGGCAATGGGGTTTGCAGAAAAGTCACGACTACACTTTGGTATGTATTTGAATACCCACTTTTCATCTTTTCATCATTGAATTATTCGTTATTAATCATTATTGACTCAATTTTCTCAGCCCATTCCAGAATTTTCGGTGAATGAAATTCGTCGGCACACCAGAAAATTCGGTGACATCAAGGTGCGGAAATAGTACGAAATTTCAAAAATGCCGCGTATTTTAGTTACAAAATAAACTCCACTTTACATTGATTTGCTATATACCTCAGTGGCGCTAGTATCGTGAATGGGAGAAATTGACAGCTCTTCTTCCGAAACCTGGGTGACATCGAATCGATTGAAATATTGTCAAATAAGACATCGGCGCATGTGAAATTTTCCAGCGATCATAATTCGTATTTGATGCAATTACAACATGATTTTGATGTGCAGATGAAGAGAAAGCAACCGTTTAAAGTTCGTCCGGCGGATTCATGGAAACAACCATCAGAAAATATTGATCAACCACCGACACACGATTTGGACAACGTTGAACAAACGTCAGAAATATTCACCTTGAACGAAGACTGTCTGTTGCGTGTATGCAAATTCCTGGATCTCGACTCGCTCGTCAATTTGGCCGATGTGTGCAAAATGTTCAAGCGATTATTGGATGAGCGATGTTTCCCGCTTATTCGGACATTCAAATTCATTAACCAGAACAAATACGACTGTAACAATAATTACGATCCACTCCTGTTCTCAACGACATTGGTGAAGATGCGTCGAGCGTTACGTTGCATTGGTCCTTACATCACCGATCTCACCGTTGAAAGCAATTGGGATGACCTAGTATATGGTTTGCAAGATACGATGTTCGCACACGATATTGTCACTAGATTTTTGGAAGTATTGCGCGATAACATTGGAACCAACGTTCGAACAGCACGCTTGTCTGGCTTTTTCATCAGTGAAGATCGTCGAATCGCAATAGTTGCACCAATTCTTCGTGGTTTGGAGGTCTTAGTATTTGGCAGTTACTTAATGGGCTATGCAGCATATACGCATAAGATCGATTTCCAAACCATGTGCCCAGATTTGATAGACTTTGAACTGAAGGGAAATGTGACAATGCCTCAGTGTGACAAACCATGGAAAAATTTGCGACGTTTCGCCGTCATCGAAAGTATTCTGCATGATTACAGACACGAGCTTCAATTATATTTTCAATGGAATCTACAGTTAACGTGCCTGGAATTTGTGGCGGCTAATGAGAAGAAGCGATTTACTCCGTTGATGATGGCAGTCAAACACTTACGTATGGTGGAAAAAATTAGCATATCGAGCTCAGTAGAAGATGAATTTGACGATCCCATAAATAGCCAGGACATCAACAGTTTGCATGCTTTTCAATATTTAACGGAAATCAGTCTGATCGATTTGCATCATGAGCATCTGAAGAGCATTGTCGAGTGTTTGGCTACATTTGATGGGCTACGGAAAATACATCTGGAGAGATTTAATGGTGGTGATATCGAAGGTGAACAATACTATGAACAGTCTTTGGTTGTATTGGCCAAACAGTTTCCACATTTGGAACATTTTCGTCTGCATCGTGTGACGATAAGCCAAGTAAATTTGATTGAATTTGTTCGATTCGCCAGTCAGTGGAAGTCACTTACACTCGATCATTGTAAAATAAACTTTTCCGACGAATTGATTCAAAAATTGGCCAACGTGTTGGAATGCAATCGACAAAAGCCCAGCAACGCTTTGCTATTGGAACTAGGCCAGGCCAATCGTCGTGAAGATGAGTTCAAGCATTTGACTGAGATTGAGAGTGAGTCGGTGCGACAATACCTCCAAATAAAGTCGAAATTTTATGAGCATGATTGTGACAGCCCTCTATGCCCATGGTGCAACGTGCCAGTCTTTTAAGCATTGGAAGGCTGTACCACTACCTTTACATACCTCAGCAAATGCACCACACATATGAAATGAATAAAAACCGATACAAATGTAATTGCTTGTGTTTTTTTTTTAATTTTATCTCAAATTTAAACAATTTTTACTTAAAAACTCAGCTACATCATCACGATGATACATAACTATAGCTTTCTTTTATGATTATCTAATCACGTCGCTTGACGACATGCGGTAAATCGTAGGCGCCTCGAATACACTTGATTTTGACACCGGGTGTGTCTCGCAATCGGGCGATTTTGGCAAGTACAACGTTGTGTTCCTGTAGATTGTGTCCTTCACCGGGCACATAGGCTGTCATCTCTTTACCGGTCGACAGTCTAAGCAGCACACATTTACGATTGGCCGAATTTGGTTTACGTGGTTTCTTGATCAATGTTCGCAGCACAACACCCTTAGCAAATGGCTTGCCATCGAATACTGGCCGCCGCTTTTTATAGCATTTTATGAATGGTTTGTCGTGCATTCGTTGCAATCTCTGTTCACCGGGCAACTCCTCAGGTTTCAGTGACTTCAAATACTCTTCGATGCGCACAGATGTAAGTGGCTTGATTTCATTCAATGGAACGAATTTTCGCTCCACACCTGGAGCCACCAATGTTGAAGACATCGCACGGACATTCTGATGAAGCGATTTTACCGCTGGAATATGGTAAACACATTGGGCAAATTAGTGGACATGGATATAAAAAATAATTTTGTGGAAATAATTTGATGAAAATGAAAAAAATTGTTACGAAAATTCAAAGTTTGAGAGGTTTTTCGACTTTCAATCGCTGGAATTCATTGAAAAATTGTCAAAGTTTGATGAACATTGAATTGAATCCAAAGAAAATCGAAAGTGATAACAAAAAAGGTTCGATTAAGCTGTAATTAAAGATGCAACAATCGTGAATGAATTCATTTTTTCGACTTTTTGATAGGAAAATTGAGTTTTCTTCCACAAAATAGACATTGTTTTGTACAAAATCTCATCAATCCGCACTGGAACTACACATAACCTTAAAGACCATTGAAACTATTTAACTTACTTTGATTTGCAATCAAACCGCTAATCGAAACGGCACGCTTTAGAAAATTCATTTTTGATCGTTCCTTTCCCTGAGAAACACCGACAAATTCAGAGATATTTCAGATTTTCACGTGAATTTGAATAAAATTACACTTTTTTTCTTAGATCATATTCGCAACACAACTTTCAATGTTGTTCCGAATGACAGACGGAGAATTGTCAAATCGTTTCATTGACATTGAATTTGGAAGAGGCCTTTATTGGATTCACATTGAGTGTAGTTGGTGTCTAAACTAAAACACACACATGAAATCCATTCGGTGTACGAACAATTTTTTTTAATCTTTCAGTCCAATGGAGTTGGAATTGTTCATCATCTTTTCATAAGCTGCAATTTAAGTAAGGAAAAAAATCAATTCTCAATTGAAGGAAGAAAACTTTAATAGTTTAATCAACTGAACCACGTAGAAAAGTGTCTAATCTCCTCAATTGTCCACCAGGTGGCGACTGAGTCAGCTTGAGAGCTTCAGAGTTGTCACTGTCACATTCTAATCGCAGAAAATAGTGCATAAAACAACAAGCCGCCGAAGATTTCGTGTATTTCACAAACAAATGTTTATTATCACCTAAATTGTCGTATTAAATTCTTGTAAAACTCTTTAAACAGCTTCAAAAAATGGACGATAAAAAGAAGAACAAGCGATCGGTGAGTTGAATTTTTAATTTTTTAGGTAAATTTGCAGAAAAAATCGATTTGTTCGAATATTAATGAGTCTGATGAAACAGAATGAGCAAAGTTTTGATGAGAAAACAGCAGTTTTTTTCGAAGAAAAGCAATTATTTCGGCTAATTTTTCAATGATTTAGCATAAATCTGATGGAAACGAAGTTTATGCCAAAAATATTGTTCATTCTTGATAATACACACGATGTTTTGGCATTTTTTTCTTCAAAAAGACAACACAAACGTCACCAAAATTGCAATCAATAATAAAGATCCAACAATCAGCGACGCTAATGACGAAGATATTCGTGAATTTAGAAGATTTGTCACTAAAAATTCGTCTTCTACTTATTATCAAAATTGACATTTTCTCTGCTTTATCCCAATCAGAAAGAGGAGATCGCGAAGGAGTTTGAGTTGCCGGAGCGAAAGAGTAAAATTGCAACGATTATGAAGCATGATGAAGAAGCGTATTGCATATGTCGGTCATCTGATTGCTCCAGATTTATGATGTGAGTATATTTGACGAGGGAAGATACACGAAAAAAGTGGTATTTTGAATTGAAATGGATGAAATTCGTTGATGAACGAAATTTTGTCAACAAAGCAGAGTCAAAAAATCAAATTTCTTTGCAGTTCGAATCGACTTCTCCATATCTAATTCTCAATCATTCTAACCCATTCTCCTCTATTCCCAGAGCCTGCGATGCATGTGAAGAATGGTATCACGGTGACTGTATCAATGTCACTGAAAAAGAGGCAAAGCACATAAAGCACTACTACTGCCTGTCGTGCAAAGAGGCCGATCCAACGTTACAAACAGTATTCCGTGCAGTGCCTGTTGCCGTGGCTGGTATCACTGCCGAGGACCGAAAAGCAAAAAAGATGGCAAAAGAAGCAAAAACACGTGAAAAAGAGAAGAACCGTGACGGTGATCGAAAGAAGGAAAAGAAAGAACGAGCTATCAAGTTAAAGGAACGTTGTGGCACATGTTCAGGTTGTACCGCTCCGAGTTGTGGTGAATGTAATGCATGCGTTAGTCGTCAACCGGGTCGGAAGCATCGTTGTGAGCGTCGCATATGCTTGAATTTCAATTTAAAGAAGGAAAAAGCCGCTTCACGTACAAAGCGTCGTCGTCGTTCGCCGAGTCCGGAGGTATTCATCAATCCCAATCTTGAAGGTGATCGTCAATGCTACGGCCCAAACTGTCAAATGACAGCTCGACCACAATCCAAATATTGTTCCGATGCTTGTGGCCTAAAACTCGCCACCAGTCGCATTTATCAAGTTCTACCGCAGCGAATCCAAGAGTGGAACCTATCGCCGTGTGTCGGCGAAGAGAAAAACATCAAACAATTGGAAGTGATTCGTGCAAAACAGTCCACCGTTCGTGCGACACTAGGCGAATTGGACAAACGACAAAAAGAATTGGATTTGCTGGTCGAACGTGCCAAACACTGTACACTCGATCCAAAAGCACTGGAAAGCGCCGAAGAAGATGAAATGTCAATGTATTGCATCACATGCGGCCATGAAATTCACTCACGAACCGCCATTCGACACATGGAAAAATGCTTCAACAAATATGAAAGCCAAGCGAGTTTTGGCAGCATTTTTAAAACTCGACTCGAGGGCAACTCCATGTTTTGTGACTTTTACAATCCAGCCAGTAACACGTATTGCAAACGATTGCGCGTTCTGTGCCCGGAACATTGTAAGGATCCGAAAGTTAGCGACGCAGACGTTTGTGGGTGTCCATTGGTGAAGAATGTCTTCGAATTGACCGGGGAATTTTGTCGTGCACCGAAGAAGCATTGCTTCAAGCATTATGTTTGGGAAAAGATTCGAAGGGCGGAAATCGATTTGGAACGCGTCCGTGAATACTTGAAATTAGACGAGCTCATGGATCAAGAACGACAAGTTCGAGCTGCGATGACTTCCAGAGCTAATGTGCTTGGGCTTATGCTTCATTCTACTTATAACCACGATGTTATGGAAAGACTCTGCCGACAATCCCAACGACAACAATAATTTTTTTTTTACATTTTTTACGTTTTTTCCTTGGAAATAAATGCATATTGAATTTAAATTTTATTCGATGTGTTTTTAATTACATTATTTTAGTTTATAAAGAAAATTTTAGAAAATAAACAATTTAAAGTCGAGGAGAATCGTGTTTTAGGCAAAAATCGGCTCAAGTGGCGGCTCCAAGTCACATTTATCATGGTTGTACAACAGCTTGAAGATTCCTGTACCAATTGACGCTGGCATTCCCAGAATAATGCGCTCGGATACACCATCCACTGCGTCTGTTTGACCGTAGTAGGCTGCATCGAACAAGTGATCTGCCGTTTTCTCAAACTGAAAGAGAGACATTTGGGTAAAAATTAGATTTTTTCGCACTGTTCCTTCAAAAATATGTTGAATTGAGATGAAAACACGATTGAATTTGTTAAAATTTTATCGAATTTGATAAAATATAAAGAAAATAATTGAAATTGTATGCAAAAGAAGAAGCAAGAAATAAAATTAGAAAAACAATTCCACAAAATTCAAAGAATTCGCTTGAAAAATGAAAAAAAATACAGAACCAAAATTTTCTTCAGGAATTTTTCCCCCTTACCGACGCCAAATTAAAAACGGACTCCCTCATCTTGGCCAAACCATGCCTGGTAATACCGAGCACTTCACCGCGGCTGGTCATTTGGCTGGCCAAAAGCATAATATGTCGGTGATCGACTGTCATGCCGTGACCTTCCATCACGTCGGTGATTTCGTTCATGATTGTTGTTCGAGCCGCTTCAATGCCTAGCGTTTGGTACACCTCCCAAATGTTATTGCTCTTTGTCTTGTGGCCAATTATACCGTACGTTGCCATCACTTGACCCAATCCAGTTCCTTCGACACATAATTTGTAACTATCCGGTTTTGTTGTGTCATCAACAGCAATTACGGCACGGGAGACATTCTGAAAACCAGCAATCACCACATTCGGAATGGCGTTGACTAATCGAGACAATTCAGCATTCAAAGCATGACCGTGTTTCGTTGAATCCGGCCGCACCAAAATCAATGAGGGACCACAAATCATCACATTGTGAGGTTTAAGCCGAAGTTTTGATGTACAAATTCTGGAAAGAAACAAAATTTTAGATGATTTTTTTTTTTGGAAATTTTACAAAAATTTGAGAAATAATCTTCTTTTGCCAAGAGAAGAATTCTAAAAATAATATTGTCGAACTAATGGAAAGAAAATACTTGATGGAAAATTAGAAAGTGAAATGTATTGAAAATTGAATTTTTTTTAATACAAATTGAAAAAAAATTAAGGCAAAAAAATTGAAGAATGAAACTTTCAGGAAGAAAAATTGATTCAGCCAACAAAAAATCCGAGAATAAATTTTTCATGTTGAAAAATTATAAAATGACGTTTTCAAACCAAAATATTCAAAAATAAATATTCTGCGCAGGGAAAAAAATGTCCAAATAAGCATTTCAACAACAAAATTTGGCAAATAAAATTCTAAGGCAAACAAGAGTTTAAAAATTGAATCTTACGAATATTGAATGGTTTCTGCGTTCACTTCCAAGCCCAACACTCGAATACGGTCCAAGTCCAATTTGATCACCAAAAAACAATCAGTCGGTTTATAGACTTCTTCGATGAAAGACGATACCTGAAATGGAATGAAATATTTTTAGCATTTTTATTTCCTTTTTCAATGAAAACTATCGACAATGAATTATTTTGATTTATCAATTAAAATCAATTTCATTGATGAGATCCATTTTGAATGAAAATGTCGTTTAATCAAATTACCAATTAAAAAAAAAAATAGGTAAAAGACAAGATGGCAAAAATAATTCTAGATTTGCGATAAAAATTGTCAATTAAAATCGAAATAAAAAAAAATTCAAAATGAGTCGAAAATTCTCCAAACAAACCAAACTACTTTTTCGTCTATTTTTTTCTATTTCTATTTCGAGCAACAAAAACTTCCTAAGTATCTTACCTCCCCTAGCGTCGTTTTTTCAATGCGAGCCTTAATCTTTCGTGCATATTCCATATCATATCTGTTGATAATCTCGGCTGTGATTACCGGCGTCGAAATCATTTTACTGGCGTTGATAATTTCCACAATACGCGGTACACCCTGTGTGATGTTCATCGAAGCAACACCAGCAAAATGAAAAGTTTTCAATGTCATCTGTGTGCCGGGCTCACCGATTGACTGTGCAGCCAATGCTCCCACCGCTGTGCCTGGTTCCGTAACAGCCAAATTATATTTATCTTTGACCGATTCTAAAAATTTATAGATTTGTCCAGTGGTGGTTCGTTCGATTTCTTGCACCACTGCTGATTTGCATGCACTGTATCGATCTTGTATCAAAGTCAATCGTTCCGCGTACTTTTCCAAAAAGCCCAATGATTCTTTCTTGAAATCATTTCGTGCGTCTTGGAATTCTTTAGTCTCAAGTATTTTGGTGGCAGTTGGAATAATTGCATCGCCGCGCAGCGGATTCTCATCTCGACAAGGGTGTTTTGCTCGTAAATGCATCATTTCTCGCACCAAGTCAACGGGTTTATTTTTTGTTTCCATGAATACTGGATCCAAACCATCACCACCGTAGATGAACTCGACGATTTCACCGATGGCATTTCGCACTGAGCCATCGTAATGAACGACTAAATCTTCCAAACACTTTACCAACCGACGTTGTAAGTAACCAGTTTCAGCGGTTTTAACAGCGGTATCAACCAAACCTTCACGTCCAGCCATCGTGTGGAAAAAGAACTCGGTGGGCGTTAGTCCAGAGTAGAAACTGTTTTGAACGAAACCACGAGCAGCTGGTACGGCGGAGAATTTTTCGAAATGTGGCAACGCACGATCTTCGAAACCATTTGGCACACGTTTTCCGTTAATGGCCTGCTGACCCACACAGGCAATCATCTGAGATATATTGATGTTGGATCCTTTTGATCCCGATTGGGCCATGATCAATGCACTATTCGTTGGGTGCAACTCACGGAAACACGCTTTTGCTGCCAGTTCACGAATACTTGACAACTCTTTCAGAATTACCGCTTCCAATGTTTCCTCTGGCGAACAACCCGGCTGACATTGCAACGTCCCTTTTTTCATCTCGTTAATGTAATTGTCACACTTTTCATAACCCTTTTCGAGCAACAGCTGCTTTTCTTCGAGCAGCCGCTTACTTGGCGTTACATCACCGATTCCGAATGAAAAACCACGATTCATCATGAAGTATGAAGCCATCTGGAATGAAGGAGGGTGATTTTTTTTAGATAAATACAATAAGGTGGAAAATTTGTATGACAAATTTGTAAAATTTTAAATTTTACACTCTTTCAGTCTCTCTTTGAAATCATGAAGAGAAAAACGAAAAAATAAAGTAAAGGAAAGCTCTTCGAAAAAACAAATTGAAATAAATCTTACCCTAGCCAAACGCCACATAGCTTTTGTCGATGGTTTTTCACCAAAATCTCGCAGAATCACGTAGAAAATACTACTTTTTGTGCCTGAACCCAATGTACTCTTGTCCATTGAACCGCACATCAGTTCCGAATTTCGAATGACCACATCTAAAATGGAAGAATTTTTTTCCCCATCAAAATGTGAATAATTTTAATAGTAATTCTATTATAATTTTAACAATTCAATCAACATGTCAATAATTTTCAAATGATCAATATTTTTTGACATAAAAACTATTATTTGGTTCAACATCCGACAACGAACGCTAAAGTTCAAACAAAAGCCTGACTCAATTTCTAATCAAAATAAATGAAAATAAGCCAATCACTTACATGAATCCTTAACGCATAAGTCCTTGTTGTTTGTGTAATTTTTGCCTCTCGTTTCTAAATTGGAAATAACTGGATCGTCTTTGTTTGGTCGAAGGAGCAAATTGAACACCTGAAATATTTCAATGATGAAAAATGATTGAGAAAAAGTAGACAAATTTAATGTAATAAAAATAACTATTGCAAATTTCATCTTTTTTCACAAAAAATTTAAAATGATTGCAAAAAATGCTCGATAAAAGAATGTTAATAATAATCTGTAAAAAAATTGCCATCAACGATTTCAACAAAATCGATAAAAAATGCAGCAAAAATCCAAAAAGAAAAATCTTGTAAAATCGTTCGGAGAAATTCAATTGATTTTAAACGAAATGTATTTGAGTTCGATTATACGGAGTTCGTACTATGGATCTAAATAAGTCCTTTTAGTTGAAAAATGTCACTTGTTTTGTAAAACAACAATAAAAAGGTGTACAAAAAAGGCAAATGCATACCTGTTTCCCGGTCCACAATCGTCTCGGCTTCAGAATGGCTGGTTTGGGAATATCAATGGTGATATTCGAGTCTGGTCCGGCCAAAAGGCAAGCAGCGAGTTGCATAACTTGTTCCTTGGTCAAGAATTCATCTTTCTGTGTAAGTAAATAGCCTCCGGTAATAAAATCTTGTGTAGCAGCAATGAGCATTTCTCCATTTTTCGGTGTGACTAAATTCGATTGATTGCCCATCAAAACAAGTGCTTCAGCTCGAGCCTCTTCAGTTTGTGGAAGATGCAGATTCATTTCGTCTCCATCAAAATCGGCATTGTACGGTGTGCAAGCACACTCATTGAATCGAAAAGTTCGCTGTTGTTGAACTTTGGCCCGATGTGACATGATACTCATTTTGTGCAAACTCGGTTGTCGATTGAACAGAACGATGTCATCATCGGTCAAGTGGCGTTCAACAATGTCACCACATTTCAACTCTTGTGCGACTTTCTCTCGATTACCATAAGCCAAATACTTTTTGAACGTCAGCCCTTTCTGCTGCACATAGTTTGCACCTGGATGTTTTTCGGTGCCATTTCTTACAAGCTGCTTCATCCGCTGAAGATTCGCTGGATTCACTTTTTCAGGGTAGGTAAGAATTTTGGCCACTCGCTCGGGCACACCCACTTGATGGATCATAAGATTTGGATCCGGCGAGATTACAGTACGACCAGAGAAATCGACACGCTTGCCAGATAAATTGCCACGGAAACGACCCTGTTTGCCTTTTAACCGCTGCACTATGCCACGCGATGATTTTTTGGGCTGGAAGAAATGGGTTGAATGATTGAAAATCACGAAAAACAAATTAAAGCGATTTTTCACCAAATTCTTCAACTCACCAACATCGTCATCGGAATGCCCGACACCTCGCTGTTGAAATACAACGAAACATGCAATTGCAAAAAGTCCCAATCCTCTTGGACTTGTTCGATTTTATGACCGCTGGTCATGTGCTTATTGATAACGTCATTGATGAGTAAAATTTCGCTCTGCTTCATCGTCAAGTCATCTTCCGTTGTTCCGGCTTTGATTTCTGATACGACGCTTGGCCGAATACAAACTGGTGGCACAAAGACGCGTGTTACGATCAAATTGGCTGGATTTGCATCGGCAGAAGTCATTCCAAGCAGTGGCACATCGGATTTTGGGATTCGTTTGAATAAATCCAACACTTGCAATGGATTCAATTCACAAATTAGGGCACCTGGTCCAATCATTGCTGCCAACTCTCGATTTCTCACGGTCGCCTCTTGTAGCTCGTTTAGCTGCTCTTGCATGATAGGATCGGTGGTTTTCTTTCCGCGAAATGGCTCATGCAATATCTTCATCAAACCAGGCCCTTTTTTGACCGGCCCATTAATTGCACCGCAATGTGGACATTTCGTGTGTTTCTTTGCTTTGCCCAGAATTTGTGAGGTTATCGACTTTTTCGCCAAGTATGACAAATTTTGACTTAGCAAACGACGGCCGTACGTTTGCTTGTCGATGTCTTTTAACATCACACGTGCACATGTCTAGAATAAGAAAGGAGAATTCAGAAAAAATATTCAGAATTTGTCAAATGCTCATGAAAAAAAAATCAATTTTTGTGTTGAAGAATATGAATTTTTGGATATATATTGGAATTTTTGGTTGTGAATACTCTTTTAAGTCTATTTTTCTGCTTGAAGTCGACTTTTTTTCATTCACAAATCATTTTTTTTTCATGAAATTCTAAATTTTTGTCATAAAAACTGGAATTTTTGTCCGGAAAAAAATCAAATTTTGTTGGTTAACAAACTCACAATTTATACCAATTCCACAACAAAGATCGAAAATAACTCACCTTGCAAATGGCTTGAAGAATCTGGATGGTTGATCGAAAGTGGCCGACGTGATAAACGGGCAGTGCTAAATCCAAATAGCCAAAATGACCGACACATTCATTCAATCCTTGGTTGCAAGTCGAGCAGAGCGCGTCTTTTTGGCTCACACCCTAAAATGTCATTGTTCAGAGCGCAAAGAGAGAGAAAATTATCAGTCAATTTTTATATGTCAGTCACTAGTTTTTGTTGTAATGCCGAACCAAACATTGAAACTTCGTATTTACCATTTGTCGATCCAGCACACCGTACGGCACTGGTTGCCGACCATCATTATACAAATTCTTAGATACAATCCGAATGTGAGCCTCTTGTTGAATCTCCTCCGGGCTGTCGATTCCAAACTGGACGTGTGATCTATACACAGAAAAGATGTGTTGTTGAATGTGTTTCTTTGCCACATATTTTTAAATTAAAAATTTCAACACAATTCCCCGAAAAAAACTTATCACACTTACATCTTTTTAATCACATCCGCCTCCCGAAACTGTTCCTTCGGCATTTTGCCACGATTTTAACGAGTGAACTAAAGAAAAAACAGTAAATTTCGCTGATTTTTCATATGAACGCATGCAACCACATTGTTTTCATTTGCTTGTGACGTTTCAATAAAAAGCCGCATTTGACAGCTGTCAACCGAACGGCTTTGTCTAAGGTGCGACGAAAGATGTCAATGGATTTGACAAAACAACGCGCCGAGATTGAAAAAGTCGAAATGATTCAATGGATTTTTGGTTCAAATGAAAATATTTTTTTAAATATTTTCTCTCCCTTTATCACCTGACAAAGAAAAGGTTTTATCTATTAACTACACCATGTTCACATTTCAATTTCAGATGAAATTGAAGTGACCAAAAATGTAAATGATGTGGTTAATAAACAAACATTTTCTTAGTCAGGTGTGAATATGAAACGAAAGTGAACTGTTCGTTGAACATTTTTGGCAGAACAACATTTGTCTCGACAGTCAGTGCAAGAGAAAAAGCGTAATTTGTAGGTATTTGATTGGGAATTTAAATTCCTTGAGTAAATTCACTGAATTTTGTTCTAATAAATGAATAGTCGCTTTGAAAATATGGAATTTATTGTTGCTTTAAATATATTTATGACAAAAAGGAAAGATTGTGTTTTTGTTTATTTTATGTATTTGTGTCTTGAAATTTGTTAACATGTCAATGGTAGTTTCGTTTTCTATTTTGGAAAAAAATGAGACAAATTCCAATGTTGAATTATCGATGTTATGATTTCGATTTTTATGTATGCATGAGGCGAATATTAAAAAAATGGAAGCTTTATTCTTCAGATTTCACGAAGATCAATTGTTTGACTAGTCCTTGATCAACAGTTGTACGGATTCTATTTGAACGAATTGAATTTCCTTGACTTAAATGATACCATGCATTCATCTTGTGGAATTCAATTTCAACGCCTTGTTCCATTTGTACCTTGGGCTTCATGGTCATCAAAGTGTAGCAGCCATCAAAATTAAATTTAAAAGTAATATTATACTTCAGATCTGGTCGAATGACGATTGGTGTTGAAAGGTGGACAATGGTTCCATGCGATGAATGAAGAATCACTTGTGCATCATAAATTATCTTATTGTTGTTTCCAATGTACCTTCCATTCCTTTCCCCATTACAACGTTCATTTGAAAGTTCGATCACATTCATTTCAGCTGGTATGGTATTTGTAGA
This sequence comes from Sitodiplosis mosellana, assembly GCF_009176505.1. Classification (NCBI taxonomy): domain Eukaryota; kingdom Metazoa; phylum Arthropoda; class Insecta; order Diptera; family Cecidomyiidae; genus Sitodiplosis; species Sitodiplosis mosellana. The sequence goes on from NW_022595294.1 coordinate 185,172, forward strand.
ATGTGCTGCATTTGATGTAGATTTATTACATTCAAATTCGGAATGAAACAGTTCATTACATTGAATTGCTTTCAGAAGTAGTGCACAATTGGATGAAAAAACAGTATCATCTCGCGAATTTTGAAAAGGATATATTTTGTGGTCCAAGCAAGTTGGGTCAATTCGATCACAAATGAGCTGATCAGTGTTTTTGTTCAGCTTTAGGACCGCCATGCGTGCATTCCGATTGAATTTCGGTGGTTGATAATCCATTGATGCGATCATTCCGAAAATATCTTTGCACTCCTCTGTTGAAAACATTTTTTCATATGCACGATAACGCATGAAGAATTTTTCGGCCGTCATATCGCCAAAACGGATCTCGTAGAACAGGTCACCCAACTGGTTGCGTAGATTCTGCATATTCGTTTCGTCCAATCCCTTCTGAATGCAGGCAGCTTTAGCCCATGCCACACATCCATCAAACACCATCGATTCATCACAGTTCAGTGATTCCAACTGTAGGATGCGAGCCAAGACATTTGATCCACATGTCAGAAAGCCATTCGACTTGAATATTTCTTTCGGGTTCTCGCTGATTTTCTGTTCACATAACTTCATCAAACGATCTTGTTCGAAGAGAATGGCCAGTTCAAATCCCCAGCACATGTTGTCCAATGTAAGTGTTTCCTCAGAGAAATTCGAACTAGCCATGCAACAATCGTCGACCATGTATTGTTTGCCGAGGTTCCAGACATCGGCCACATTATCCGCCGTCAATTTTACCGTTCCAAGGTAGAAGAATTGCAAAAACTCCTTGAACGCCTCGGGAGTTGAGTCGACGATTGGAATGTCACCTTCTTGCTTGGCCGGACCATAGAACATCGCATCGAACGCCTCGCTGTTGGCCGATAGAATGCTTTTGTGTGCCGGAATTTTCACGGTGTCTTCATCATCGGATTCAAATACGAAGAACAC
>NW_022595294.1:186138-230928 GCF_009176505.1 Sitodiplosis mosellana
ACCTGAAAATGAACCAAAAAGAAAGAATGACCACTTAATTCATTTCTAATCAGTCAAAGTTAAGATTCATTTTGCATTTAGCGGTAAAAATAACGTTGAAAATAACCAAAACAAACTCTACTTTCGTTTTTGATATCAAAACGTCGGAAATAGAATTGATCTGAATCGACAAATGGATTTATTGCAACACCGCATTTTGTTTGGTGCTAAACACCAAACTGTTAACTAAATGAGAACGAAGTGAGTGAAAAAGATAGAATCTCGTGACATTTGTGTTCATGAAATTCACATTCACTTCTATGCGAGAGAAAGCTGCTTATCTCGCTGCATTCGAGAGACACGTTGAGAAGGTAAAACTCATGATGTAGGCTAAAATACACTGTGTCACTGACCCGATACTTGATTATAAGAATTTGGTGTGAAAAAAAAAGAAACCACAAATGGGTCGAGTGCTTTCCAAATCTAGTTGATAATAACGAATTAACGCAATGTGAGAGAGGAGTAAAAACCATTCTTTGGCTCAAAGTGAAGATTCGAAGCGTTCATTCTTTGTTCTGCTTCAAGCGGAAGAGAAGACCTAACTCCAATTCAATGCAAAAAAAAGTTCATAACAACAACATAAACACCGACAACAACCACAATGAATAAACTCATTTGCGAATCAAAGGAAACATCGCGAAAATAATCGTGGATTTCAACGAATTTGTATATTGTCAAACAATTTGATTTATATTGGCGATTCACTTAATACACGATCACAATTACCGCAAAATCTTATTGTGCGTTTCGAGAATAGCAGATTCAATGAAGATTCTTCTTCATTATATCGAATGTTGAATGATGTTTATATGAAAATAGACACAAAATTGCAACGAATTTAATACAAAATCATCAATTATTTAAGCAAACTTGGAATGTGGAATATTTCGAGCTCAAAGTGTTTCTATTCAGCTCGACTAAAGACACTTTGTTTTCGGGAAACGAATAAACTTTCAAAAAGTCAGTCATTTTGCTACAATTCCGTTTAAAATCGATCTTTTAGCTAAAAAGTCAAACTTGCAATGTTCGCATTTCATTATCTGTTTTATATCAGAATTTTTAATACCTTTTGATCGCTAAGTAAAATTCAAATCTTTGCAAATTTTCGATCTTTTTTTAATTCTACAACTTGAAGAAAACTAAATTCATTTGAATTCACGTTCTCTTCTTCTTTGAACAACTCTCACGCTTTCTTCTTTTAACTTCACTTCTGATGTGGATAGTGAGTTCCCACAAATAATCAATTCAAAACTGAGAAAACACGCACGTCACTCAAAGCACCGCACAAAATAGTATACAGCGATCAATGGCAACGAACACCTTCGACTGCAACAGCTGATGTTCAAAATTAGTTTGCGTTTGTTTACACTTCTTTCGTTCGTTTATATACCGCGCCGCTCAGCTGATTGTAGCGATCCATAAACAAACACATGACGATTCATTTCGAATGTATGCTTTGTGTCTGTATTCGTGTGAAAGTTCATACACGCACTGAAAGTATGATACGTTGAACACAAAAGACACTGTGTCTGAATTTTCGGCGTGTCTTCTGTCTTGTATACGTCGAAATGTGATAGTGTGTTTGTATGACGGAACCGATTAATGTCATCGTAAATTCAAATCATTCAATTTTTATTGCATCTGTGCTGCACGGTTCACACTCTCCTTTGCGTACATTAGATAGTATCGCGTTTGGAGTAAGAAACGGAGTATACATATGCATTTTTACTCGATTGAGCTATTAATTCGGTGAAAGAGGAAATTTATAAAATAAAATTGCTGGGAATCCCAACTCAGTTATCCAATATCGAACAGACTTTCTTTTGAGACAGTTTTTTCTGGCGATATTTTAGCTGAGGCTTGATGAAGAGAGGCTCATCATTTTGTTTCTTTAGGAGAATTTTTCTTTTAAGAGAAATTATTTGAGAATTGATGAGATTTTTTCGTCTGTTTTATGCCCTTTGGATTCTTTTTCGAGTTTTTCTCATTTTCTTTTCGATGGAAAACTATATTAAACTTCTTTCATTTTTAAATTCTCTTCAGTTGTTAGGCAGCTCACTCTTATCAACTGATTAAACTCATATCACCATGAAAGAACACACCGTTTTAGAAGCCATTCAAATATAAAACATAGTCTGTTTTTGATCAGTGTTTTCACTTTGCGCCAAAATATATTCGTTCTATGCTCCCAGCCTATTAAAAATGTATTTAATTTTGAATGAAAATTTCGAAAACTTAAAATTTTGAAGCTGAACCTGCACCATTTGGAATGGAAATTAGTCGATCCTTAGCCTATTATCGCACATGTGTTCTTTCAAACGATCAAATTGTTGCCGATTCAAGCAGCTCCAAATTGGTTGTGTAGAACTGTGACAGTATACTTACACTGACACTAACACTGACACTCACACTTGACGAAAATAAGTAGTGAGAAATGTAAACAAAGAAAATGTGTGTTTGCTAGAGCCATTTCAGTGATCTGTTCAAAGGCCTGGTCATAAAGTAAGTTGTGAATATTTTCTGCTGAGTTCAACTCTTTTGTGTTTATAAATTTTGACTCGAATGCTAACTTAAATGTTTCATTTTCATTTTTGTTCCACTTTTGCTAAGAATATCAGTTTTAAAATATAGACTTTGTTTCAAATTGGTTAAATTGTTGGCTCATTAAATAAATTTAAATAAAATAAAAACTTTCATTTTCAGACGTGACACCAAATTGATAAAATTGGTTTAACGTGACACCAAGTTGAAAGTTGATTAATCTCGTGTTAAGTGTTCGGAAGACTTTCAAAAATGCATCCAGAGAATGGTTTAATTTTAATGCTTCTGTTAGTATTCGATAGAACCGTTCATATCGAGAGTGAATCAAAGCACGGTGTTTTTGTGTCGACCGACTTTTGGAGCGTGAATGATAAGCCGGTATTGGCCAATGGTCACATTGGTTTTGTTCCTTATGGCGATTCAATTTACATGAATGGTTTGTACAATGGCCTAAAAGGTGACAGTCATCGTGCACGCATTCCAAATTATGCAAATGTACAATTCGAACCGTGCACCCAACGGTCGGCCAACAACGCAGAGGTGTGTTCATATGCACTCGATATTTACAACGGCCTATTTCGAACTAAAGTTCAGCTGAACGATGGACTTTTCACTGTGGAGAACATACAATACACTCATCGGTATCACGAATCCGCTTTAGTCAATCAGATTCGATTGAAGAGGAATCAAATTTCAACAGGAAATGACAATGGTAAGGGGAAAGATGCGTTTTGAAAACGAAATTTGTCAATTTTCTTTGGAGAAATTTGATTTCATTGCGAAATTTGCCTATTTGTGATTTCTTTGTGAAAAGCTAATTTTTTTGGTGAATTTTTAGTTCCAAATTAAATTTTTCGATTAATTCAGTTTTCTTATAATTTTCAATCAATTAATTTCTCGAAAAATCGGTGGTTTTTTTCAGTTATTCCGTTTTTCATGTAAATTTTTCATTTTTTCTCCTGTTCTTACTTTTTGTCCGTTTTCAGCCAAACTCCAACTGCATCTAATCAAAGAAAATGTATCTGAAAGTGATGATTTATCGATAAAATCATCGAAATCATTGAAAATCTCCAATAAATCTGTAACCATTCTTGTGGCGTCTACAAAAATTTTGGAAGATCCGATATATCAAAGTGATTTATCGCCAGTTTCAATACTTTATGAGGACATTCCCAACACAATTGAACTTCTGACAGAGCAAACTGAAGCGGAATTCATTTGGATAACACTAATTCAGCTGAATTCAAGTGATATTAAGAAAATATTTCTCGAATTGCATGAAAATTCCGTCTTTTTACTAAAAGCTCACACGAATGAATGGCAACAGTTCTGGACGGACAAACATATGTCTGTTACGGGGAATGAAGAGTTATCCAATGCTATCGCTGCAAGTGTTTATGCTCTCGCGTCAGCACTGCCGTCACTTAATACATCACGGCCAAGACAAATATACTATGGAATAAGTCCAGCCGGCTTAGGATTGAATCGAGAGCTGGAGGTTTACAACGGTCATTCATTTTGGGACACCGAAATTTGGATGCATCCAACGATTTTGCTCCTAGAACCAGAGTGGAGCAAAGAATTGCTGAACTATAGGCATTTTTTAAGGGATACAGCTCATGATAACGCAGTTAATACCAGTTATAAGGGATACAGGTACCTCTTGGAACAGACTTTTTTTGTAACTAAAGTTCTTCGTAATAATGAGTATTCATTCGATTTCCAAAGGTTTCCTTGGGAATCAGCCTTCACGGGAATCGATGTGACAAAAACCGACTTCCCTGAAATCGTCGAGTATGAACAGCACATCACCGCCGGCATTGGCCACGCATTGCGAAAGCACTTTTTTACCACGCATGACTTTCAATGGTTTCAATCGATTGGCTGTGATTTAGCTTACGGAACGGCCGCATTCTGGGAGAGTCGTGTATCATGGAATGAAACAACGCAGCGATATGATATCAATAGTGTCATGGGACCGGATGAAGATCATAAGAATGTCAGTAATAACGCATATACTAACGTTGTGGCCGCGTTGAACTTGCATTTTGGATCGTGAGTTTTTTTTTGGGATCGTTTTTATTTTTCGACTTTTCAACTTGAATTTGAATTGAAATTAGTCAAAATGTTACGTCTTTATTGATTCATTCTGATTTTATTCCGTTTATTATCCAGCATAAATGTTCAAATGAATCTGGTTCCAAAGTGTTGAATCATTTCCTTTTCCTTCTAGATTCGCCTCATGTGTCTGCAATCAGCTGAATCCTGTCAAATATCCTCTCAACTCGAATTGGACATCGATTGCTCGACACATAGCATTACTTTACGATCGTCAACTAGATTACCACCCTCAATATGATGGCTATAATTTAAACATATCCATTAAACAAGCCGATGTAGCTTTGCTTGGTTACCCCTTGCAATTTGCCAATATTCGAGCTTCGACGCGTCGAAATAACTTGAATTTCTACACAAATGTAACTCGACCAAACGGACCAGCGATGACATGGTCAATGCACGCAATCGGACACTTGGAAACTGATTCGACTCCGCCAAACGAAGAGATTTTCAATCGCACTTTCGTTCCTTATATTCGATCGCCATATTTTGTGTGGAATGAATACGTGAACGGAGTTCCGAATGGTGCCAGCAATTTTATCACCGGAGCCGGTGGATTTTTGCAATTGATTATGTACGGTTTCGCTGGAATTCGGATCAATTCCGACTCGCTGAGCATTCAACAGCCACAATTGCCACCGAACACAACTAAATTGACACTAAACGGTTTGGTTCACATTTATTTAAATTTTTCAATGAAATCACACATTTTGGGGAATTTTTTTAGAATTTATTAAAATTGAATCCATTGCTCATGGTACTAAAATTTAACTGTCAAAAAAAAATTTGTTAAAAAATCAACGACAAAATTGATAAACTAATTTACCATTTGACTCAAGCTAAATATGAATTTGATTCGAAAAGGGAAAATAATGTTCTTTCCGTGACCTTTACAGGCATTTCGTATATGGGCGCACTGTGCGAGATTCAAATAAATCAGCAGAACATTGGGATCAACATTCGAAAAGGTCGCACTAATTTGCAAGTGTACATTGATGACATTGAACAAGATACGAATTTAAAAAAATGTGAGTTACATTATTTTTGATCACGCTGATATATTCGGAAATTTCAACGTTTTCGATTAATTTTTACGTTCTTTGGAGAATTTGTGAATCTCATAAGTTTTTTTGATCTTTTTCAAGTGTTTAAACTTTTTTTACTTCGATTTTTTTCATTCTTTGTTAATTTTGACATTATATTTCTTCTGCGACTTTCTTCTTTAATTTTGCAGTTGAATTCAAAAAACATCAGACATTGAAGATCAAACCCAAAACCAAATCGTATGTCGAATTTTGTGATCAACCCAATGATACAGTTAAAGAATTAAACATCAATTGAAGGATTCGGACAGATTTTGGACGTGCAATTTTAGCTATTTGCAGAGAAAAAGAATAACAAAAATAAAGATGAATAAAAAAGACGAGTAAAAACAATATTTTTCATGATTATGAATATATTTCAATGAATTTGATGATTACACAATTGGTTCCAATGCATCTATATGAACTGAAGTGTGGTTAAACCACACAATTGTGACATGATTAAACAAGAGCAACGCGAATTTATTTTCTGTTAAGTAAAATTGTTAGGTAAACGAATCCACTGCAGATTCGGTAGTTTAGATGGGAGCGTGCCTAAATGAAATTGATTCAAATGTTCTATCGAAATTTTCCTTAGGTTTTGCATGACTGGCCGAACGACATGACTTTCCACTACGTAGACGTCAAGCATTTCGAGTGCACGTAATGAAACCATTCGATCGATCCATTGTTGACTAACTTTACACACGCAATCGCTCGTAGAAGCCACGATCGTAGAGCTCGTTCAAAATGGTACTGATTGATGTTTCTTCTTCTGTATTGCCCCACAAATCAATGATCAAATTCTTCAGCTTCGTGTTGACACCACGGCCGTAGCCAGAACGAATTTCCCGGGAGAGCGGAGGAAATTTTTGGAAGAGCTCAACAAAAATCAATAAATCATTGTCAAATCAAAATTTGGAGACCTAAAAAAAGCTCATCACTTCTAAAAATCGATTCTGTCTAGTGTAAAACGGTTTGAAATCTCATTCTATCTATGTAGTTTAAATTTAATAATCTACAGCACTATTTAGGTCAGCCTGAATTGCCAAACAACCATCAACTCGTTTTATTTGCATTGAAAAGCGAGTGTCATCGGCAACGCAAAGTGCAAAAATGTAAAAATGCAGAAAATTAAAGGGGGATTTGTCGAAACCGCTCGTTTACATGTGAATTATTTTTGTGTTTCTGGTGAGAGATATGGAGCAAGTGTCTCAGGCAAAGATCTTAGAATGTTCTAAATCATCGATGCATTGCAAAAGACATCCGTCTTCTATCTCTTACTCGAATGGAGGGAATGACTTCTAATGTGAAAGTCATTAGTCAAGGAGCTGTTTAAATGAATTTTTTCGAATTAAAAACGAAACAAACGATTTTTTTCAAATACGTAGGAAAATTTTCAAAAAAGCTTATTTTCAGATCTATGAACATTGGCAAAAGAATTCTTCATTTTCTCATTTTATGCATTTATTTCATTGATATTAGTTATTGTTTCTGATGAATGCATTTCTGTATAAACTAAAGATATTTTGTGAAATGCCACCTCGTTCAAGAAGCGAGATACTGCTTTAATGCAGGTAGACCGTGGTTGTATACGGAAACGAAAAACTAGTGATTTCTTCCTGGACTGTGAACTGCTTAGTCGGAGTACCAAAGATTAAATTCATTCAATTCCAAAGATTCCATTCGTTTAATCTCGATCAAACTGCTTCTCGCTCCGTTCGCAAATTTTATTTCCAGAAATTTTCTTTCAGGCACATAAATTGTTACTTTGCACGCTCCGGCCAATTTTTCGCGTTCCTTATTCAGCGCCGATAGATCGAGAATGTTTTCGTGTGATTCCGAATACAGAATAATTAGTCTCGATAATTTATTTAAGCCACGAATGAAAGGAAGAATCGCTTCCATGGATAGTTCGCACCGTTCTAGAAGAACCCGTTGCAGATTTGGTAGTTTCGATGGGAGTGTGGCTGAATCGAATTGATCCACATTGTGCATAGAAATTTTCTTAATGTTCTGCATGACTGGCCAAACGATACCACTTTCAATTTCGATGATGGAGAGCATTTCGAGTGCACGTAATGATACCATTCGATCAATCCATTGTTGAGTAACTATTACACTTGTACCCATATAAATAAAACGCAATCGTTTGTAAAAGCCACGATCGTAGAGCTCGTTCAAAATGTCCCAGAATGATATTTCATCTACGTTCATTTGCCACAAATTAATTGTCAAATTCTCCAGCTTCATGTTGACACCCAACAATCCTGTTCTGTTGTTCAGAAGAAAGCGCCAGTGTATCCCAATACTGGAAATATTCGGTATTTGATTGAAAAATGCTTCCACATTCACCTGTTCATAGATCTTTAAAAAACGGATGTGCTCGAGCTTTGGACATTTGTTAAGTTTGAACAGCCAGTCAGTGTTGCTCCAACTAAATTCAAGCTGCTTCAAATTTGGACACAAATCAAGAATGTTTTTATCAAGATATTTGCCGAAAAAAAATACGTACTCCACCTTGGCCAGAACATCACTAATCAAATGGAGTCTGCCTGAACTGGCTGGATGCTCAGAATAGAATTCAATTTTTTTTAATGATTTGCAATTTGCTGCAATGTACTTTAGTTTGCTCGTACTGTCATTAGACGAGCTTATATCGATATTTTCGATGCATTCACTGAAACCATTTACTCGAGTGGAACCGAAATAAATGCCATCATGATTACATCGGATATTAGCATTTGGATAATTCCATTGAAAATACATGCCAGCGATTCGATGCATCCGTTTGCATGTTTGACCCATTGAGTGAAGGTCTTTGATCGACAACCACTCGAATAATTCTTCGCAGCAGTCAACATCGAGCTTGAAGATTTCGCACGCATTTTCTTGGGCTGCTGGAACAGCAACAGGCAACTGGTCATCGTTTTGTTTGGCATCGTCATCTGGCATTTGGCTCGTGGCTTCAGTTTTATCTTTTGCACTCATTTTGGATGCGGTTTTTAATAGTTCAAACCAATGAATTACCTAAGCAATGAAATAAGAGAAATATAAAACGGTATCAAAATGTTTTCAATTTTATTTCTTTAATCATAATAATGTAAAAAATGAAATTTTGCTACTTTTAGTTTAGTTTTATCGAAACAAAGCAATGGCGATAACAAATGTGGGGAATTTAGATAAAAATAATTCACCTTCTAAAATGGTAATTAAACTTTGTTCACAGAAAATCTTTTGTTTTAAATAAAAGAAAACAAACTCCTCGGACTGACTACTTGTCGCTCCTTTCGACTTCAGAACACCAATGATGCGTTACTTACTTTTTGTGTCACTGTAAAGTCATTATGCACACTTTCAAAGTCAAGCGTGATTAGTATTCATAGGTATTCGTCAAATGTCATGAGCAAGAAAAATGAAACCATTCAAACCATTCACACTAATGATTTACTTAGAATTCGTTTGAGTAGGAATAAATTGAAACAAGAATGAAAGTATGCATTACCTAAGTTTTTTTCTGAACGTTTTCCGTTCAATGAATTAGGGGCTACAATACGATCGGTACCCCAACATTGATTCATTTGAAATTAATAAACTACAGATCATTTTATCTGATTCCCGCAAATAAATTATATGTTGTCAATAGAGTCATATTTACCATCAGAACAAAAGCATAGGAGCATCGAGTTGGTTCACTCAATCGTCACTTGGACACGCTATTTCAGACAAATCATTCAAATTTAAATGGTTTCTGCGCCAACCATGTCAAATATAACAATGTGAAAGTGATTAGTAGAAGCTGTTGAAATGAATATTTTCGAATCAAAAATAAAACCAAAGATTTGTTGTATATCAAAGGCAAACATTTTTATTTTCGGGACTTCGAAAACTATAGCAAGAGAATTTTACAGTTTCTTATTTTATGCATGTATATTATTACTGTCAAAGTAAAATGTGATGAGTATTTATAAGCACTCAGTCACTGTCATAAGCAAGAAAAATGAAACCATTCAAACCACTCGCACTAATGAGCTACTTAGGATGTTGTTGGAGTAGAATTGAATTGAAACACAAATGAAAGTATATTATTAAGTATATTTCAATTGACTCATGGCATCTGAACAATAATACATAGTTTTTTTTATTTATCAGTTCAAAGTTCATGCAATTTTATTATTCCTCTTACATTGCTTGTTTCTTTTTCAAAGATTCGAAATGGACTTATTCAAGCGATGGACTGATATCAAACTTCCGTTCCAAAAAAATCCGTTGAAATCGATAATGATCGACGATAGACGCGCGCCAATCTCCATTTATCCGTGCCTTTAGCTCGTCAAAGTCAATCTGTTCAATGAAATTAACGTTAATTCTTTTCAACGCCTTGAAATCGGTTAGAAATCGAAGAATTTCATCGATGGAGAATCGGCCGCTCCAAATTTCGATGTCCACCAGCGACGGCATTACATCAGCCAGTTTTGGTTGGAATTGGCCGTTCTTCGGTGATGCAAACAGGATCGTCAATTTCTTAATCGTTGGATGGTTTTTCACGAATTTATCAAACTCAACTCCCAAATTCACAATTAACTCCAATCGAAAGGATTCAAGTTTTTCAAATGAAAATGGGATCATCGGCAATGGTTCGTCAAGTAACCCTTGCAAATGAATATGAAAATAACTCACGTTTTTCAAATGAATCACATTTCCGTCGAAATTCGATCCACTAAAATACGTTCCGTGCATCGTAAACGATTGAAGATTTTGCAATCTCTCTCTTGCACCGTCCAACACGACAGCCGCCACAAGCGGTGGATTTAAAAATCGTTGGATGCCCGGTGAACTAATGCGCAACGTTTTCAACTGTGGATTCAAAGACAAAACGGTTGTCATCTCACATTTCGATTTGATCGACTCACGACGTTGCCATATTTCAACGCTCAAATGCTCCAAATTTGGAAAATGATGCACAAGGCATGAGGCGTTCACTAAACCGACACAGTTCAGCTCACGCATACTCGGAAACAGCTTAACGAGGTCAGTATTTTCTGGTAGCTCACAATGTTTGATCACAACTTTTTCTACTCTTTTGAATGGCTTCTTGAGGTGGGTGGATACATTTTCTAAACGTTCTTGGAATGTGATTGAGGTCAAAGACTCCGAACAATATTCATTTACATAGCTTAAAATGTGATGCGTCAAATCTGGGTACACTCTTTTGCCAAATCGATACGCATCGCCACGAGAATAGAACACTATCTCTGGAATTAATCCACCGAAACAACGTATGGTTTGCAAACTAGTTTTTAAGTCTTCAATTTGAACGAAATCATTTTGAACTTGAAGCGAACGGTATTGACTGTGACGTGCCTCTATCAGAATGACTTTTTTATGGCGATGCCTTCGAAAATACATTGAAGTGGCGACATTTCTTAAGCACTTATTGACGTCGGCGATGTTTAACAAATTGACCAAATCCAAATATCCTACAATTGTCTCCAGACAATCATTGCTTATATCTGTGAATCTCATTTTTGATCTAATGATGGAAAAAAAATGGAAAAGAAAATTTTGAGTTAGAAGAAAAGAAGGAAAAATGGTGATTAGGTTGGAAAACGTTTATATTCAAAGGATACTATTTCTTGAAGAAAATTTTCAATCGAGATTCAAGTCACAAAAATGAATATTTTCCACTTTTTCAATCCGTTTTAGTCGGATTTGAAGATAAATGCTGTTTTTTATGAACGATTTGTTTGGAACAGAGGAAAATTTCACCGTTATTTCAGCAAATCATTACTCTTTTGTTTACAATAGGTTATTTCGTCAAAGTCAATTGATTTGTATTTGATTTTAATCGAGAAACAAGTGAGAATCCGTGAAAAGTCGTCAATCACGGTCAATCAAAAGAGATCGACAATAAGTTATTGCCAATAACGAATCGGCTTATAATTTTTGCACTAAAATCAAGTTATCAAAACATTAAAAAACATTTCTAAGGCCAAACCAACGAAGAACCTCAGCAATTGAAACACAACTAATGCCGATGTGAGGCGTTTTGTTCAGTTACCGAATGAATTGTGAAAATTCCAAAAGAAAAGATGCATGTGATGGTTCGACAGAAAGAGATGCACTATTCAACAGTGTTAAATCGACACATATGCACACGAAGAGGTGGAGTAATATTTCACCTATATTTTTTTTTCATGCAGACAGAATTCATCAACAAAGAGGAGGTGCTTTAATTAGACTACTTAGAAATTTGTGTTTTGTTCAGTCAAAGTTGAATTCGAATTGATCAGTTCTACGAAACCGACGGTATTGACCTGTTATGAGCAACAATGTTTCACATTCTTTTTGTCCAATCGTTCCGTTTCTTCAAAAGAACTACACAGTACACAAAATATACGCAAAAAATATTCATAAGGAAACAAAGCACCTATTGTCTATCTAAGCAAGGAGTTATTAGATAAATTCAGTACGTCGAATTTCTGCAACTTAAATATGTGCTATTATCGGATTTACTTTAACTTTCCATTTCTTCCCAAGCAACACGATTCGCATTTGAAGGCAAAACAAAATATTGGCAACTTTAGTCAACAAATGGTATAGTTTTGCTGATACCTGTCGTAGTGAAACATACCTGATTTATGACACGAGATATGATTATTAGAAGCTTACGAAAGTATCGGTAGAAGAATAAGTACGAAGGGTATAAGGGTATGTAGCGTTTCGAATGCATGCAATGAAACCATTCGATTGATCCATTGTGGACGAACATTATACATATGAGTAAAATGCAATCGCTTATAGAAGCCACGATCGTAGAGTTCGTCTAAAATACCGAAGATTAATGTTTCTCCTTCAGTATAACCCAAAGCAATGTTCAACTTGTCTAATTTTACGTCACATCAAAAAACACATCACTTGTTTCTGCATGAACTGATTCACAAACATTGTTTTTTCAAGCAAAATGAAATTTATGTCGCTTAGCTCAATAAAAAACGATACTTTTTATTTAAAATGAACCAAGTTTTATTTATTTCTTTAAAATTAATCATTTTTCCTTTACAAAAAACCTGCAATTTCTCTGCATCAAAAGAAAAAAAAATCTTTTTCGATTAAAATTAAATAGAAAATCATTTTGATTAACTGAATAAAAATACAACTTCTTCCTAATATCATTTTATGTTTTAAAATCAATGAGTTCGATGAATAGAGCAACAGTTTCTAAGCGGTTTATGAAGTTCATATTATGAACAAAGTATTTTTTCTTCGATTCAATTTGAGAAAATATTAAAATACACCTACATTTCCTAGGGAATGGCAAATGATAAAAATGTTTAATTCGGAACATTGGATTCCTTGGAGTCGAGATACCATTCAATCTTTGAATACATCGATTCATGGCGTTTGATTTCGATCAAACGGTAATTTACACTGCTCGCAAACTTTGTTTCCAGAAATATTTCTTCAGGCACATAAATGGTCACTTTGCACGCTCCGGCCAATTTTTCCCGTTCCTTGTTCAGTGCCGACAGATCAAGAATGTTCTGGTTCAAAAAAGGTCCTTCGGATAAGTAGACCAAACGGATTTCCGTCAATTTTTTCGAGCAACGAATAAACGGTAGCGCCGGTTCAACGGTGGTGTTCGGTAAATGGATCTGTTGCAGATTTGGCAGCTTCGATGGGAGTGTGGTAAAGTCAATGCCATCAAAATCGTCAATCCAAATTTTTTTCAGGCTCTGCATGACTGGCCAAACAATTTCATTCTCTAGTTCGATATCAAGAGCTTCAAATGAACGCAGCGTCGTCATTGCATCGATTGTGTCTTGACTAACACCGGAAGCTAGTTGAGTCAAATGTAGACGTTTGTAAAAACCACGATCGTACAGCTGGTTCAATAGCGGACAGATTAATTTTAAGTCTCCTTCATCTTCGTTGTCGGTGAAATCAACGATCAATTTGTCGAGTTTCACATTGTAGCCCAGAAATGCGTCTCTATTTTCCAGAAGAAAGCGCCAGTTCAATTCAATCGTACGAATATGGGGTATTTGATCGAAAAATCGTTCCATTCCCACGATGTGCATATCAATCCCGGTCAATTTGATAAACTCAAGCTTCGGACATTTGTTGAGTTCAAACAGCCAATGATCATCGTTGCTGTAGCCAACCTCAACAAGAAGACGCTTCAAATTTGGACACAAATCGAGGAATCGCTCGTTGAGTCTGTCACCGGTGATTTGTATGCTTTCGATTCTAGACAGAATCTCACTCTTTTCTATCGCTTCAACATCAAATGTCATGAAACTGATTTCTTTCAATGACTTGCACTTTGCTCCAATTTTCTCCAATTCAACCATATCCATTGCACGCGAATAACAGTTGATGTGTTCTACGAACTCGGTGAAACCATCCAATTGAGTGGAACAGTAATAGATGCAGTTGAATTTGTCAAAGATGTGAGCGCATGGATAGTTCTGGCGGAAATACATGCCGGCGATTCGATGCATGCGTTTGCACGTTTGACCAAATGCGTGAAGATCTTTGATCGACAACCACTCGAATAGTTCTTCGCAACAGTCAACGTCGAGCTTGAAGATTTCGCTCTGATTTCCTTGGGCCGCTGGAACAGCAACGAGCAGTTGGTCATTGTTTGGTTTGGCATCGTCACTCGGGAATTTGCTCGTGGCTTCAATTTTGGCTTTTTTACTCGCTGGATCAGCACTCATTTCGGATACGGGCCACTTCGGCTTGTTCAATACGTCGCTTGTTTGATGTTACTCTCTTTCTGTGGACACCTAAACGAAAATGCCAATAAAAATGGTTAATGTCGTTGTTTTGTTGTGAATTGGTTTTGATTTTGATTTTTTTTCACAAGCATTAGTACTTTTGAACTGGAAAATGAAATCATTTGAACCATCGAACTATTTAATCACACTCAATCTCATCAGCTGAAATGAGTTTATACACCAAATTCGACGAATCACTAAGTTTTTTTCTAGACTTTTTTCCACTCTATTTACACTGTCCAAACATGCACAGTGCACACACAATATTGCGTGACTTAATAGCTAAACGATTTATTTCCATTTGACTTTGCCGAAGAAACCAAAACTAATGCGCTGTTTAATCAACTTAAAATAGCGATCACAAAATGATTACAAGTTTTTTTTTCTCAATTTGGTCGTGAATTGACAAAAAAAAAACGCCAACAATGACAAACTAATATCCTACCTTCGACTGCTGTGTTTCTTCTTCTACAAAAATCCAATTGAATATGCACAAATCGGACACTGACACTTGTTTTTGTTGGTCCAAATTTTGATGAATTTCGTGGTTTAGTTTTTGAAATAGAATTATATTTGAAATTTTTACAATTTGTTTTGTTCAACTTTATACAAATGCGATTGATAATAGTGTGTGCCGGTTGAGGAATTTCATGTACCTTTTGTCATTCGGCCGTTTTGAGAAACGTCACTGTCTCAACCCTTCCGAGAACCTTAGACTGTGTGTCAAATTTGAAATTCAGTTTTGTGTACTTGGATGATTTTTTGCATGATTTTATTATTAATACGCTTTAACGGCTTTCAAAATTAAATGAAAGACTTTTGAAAATCTTCAGCAGCATTCTATTCATCAGTTTAAACTTTGTTTCATGAGAAAAATAAATCTAGAAACAAAAGTATTTTCTTTGTAGATTGGCCATAGAAATTGAAACTAAGTCAGTACTTTTTCCTATGTTTTCAATTGAAATCATTTCATTTTTCCTAAAGTTGGCACGGATTTGCCTTTTTAATTTTTAATAATTGTTTTTTTATACTTTTAAATATTAAATTGTTTAATTGAAATAAAAAAAAAAGCAATAATCATCAATAACATTCATTTCAACAGCTCTAACTGTCATTCCATTCTGTTATGAAATGACATTCACACTGGAAGTCAATTGTTCCACTCATTCCATGCGACGGAATGACAGCTAGAAACCTGGAGATGAACATTGAACATTGATAATTGGTTTAGTAGAGAAAACGCCGTCAATTTACTCGAAGGAAAATTCAAACAATTATTTAAATTGAAAGATTCATCTGGAATAGTTATTTTTATTGACGATTGAACGGAACAATTTGATGACAACGTTTTTGTTTTGATTTGATGGTAAATATGGCTTTTGTTTTGACTAAAATAATAATTTCATAAGATCTGATGAAATGATGAAATTTATTCTCGGATTAAGCAATAGTGAGGATCAGTTCCGTATCATATTAAAGCAAACGATCAAATGAATTGAACAAAGCATTAAAAATAGTTGTTGAAAATGTATATTCTTATTTCTTATATCTAAAAATATTCTTATTTTTTTTACCGATGTGCAGTGAATGGTTTGCGTTAAAAAATTTCTTTTATTTAAATTGCATTTATCCGAAATTTTTGTATTGAATCTGAATACAGACTGCACATCAGTGGACACTGGACATACACAGTAGAGACGCAAACATAGATATACACAAAGTAACACGTTTGAACATGTACGGGACATCATTCGTCAAGTTGCATATAAAGCCGTCTCTTTTGTGTGTGGACTGCCGCGTGTAGCGTATTCAGAATCAAAATAAAAATATCGGATAAATTCAATTTAAATAAACAATTTTAACATAAACCATTCCCTGACGATGTGTGTTGAAGCGAGAGAAGTATATAGCTGCTCTCACTAATGCTGTATTGTACAGTGTACATGACATTTTGCTTCATTTAAAACAAAGATGTTCTCATCTTCATTTTAGAAACTTGAAATATTCCATTCTTTTCTATTAATTTTTGTCACTATTTAAAAAAAATGCGAAAAAAGAATGAAAATAATTTGATATCAAACCAATTGATGATGATTTCTTATTTCCTTGCTTGAATGTTTCACAGAACGTCACATTGAATAGAAGCATTGAAAAGCCGTATCCAACCAAAATGAGTGACAAACCATCCAGTAAAATGTCAAAAACTGAAGCCACGAGTCAAGAGTCAGAAGGCGATGTCAGTGAAAACGATGACCAACTGCCCGTTGCTGTTCCAGCAGCCCAAGAAAATGCGTGCGAAATCTTCAAGCTCGATTTTGACTGCTGCGAAGAATTATTCGAGTGGTTGTCGATCAAAGACCTTCACTCAATGGGTCAAACATGCAAACGGATGCATCGAATCGCTGGCATGTATTTCCAACAGATTTATCGTGGTGCATCGATTAGAAGTGGAACCTGATGGCATTTATTGCGGTTCTATTCGAGTAAATGATTTCAGTGAATTCATAGAAGAAATTGAAATTGAACCCGGAGAAATACGCAAGGACCAATTGGCAAATTACAAATCATTGAAGAAAATTCATTAAACGTCTTTAGTTTCAGTCCCTTCAAAAGAACTCCATTTGATAAGTGATGTTCTGGCCAAGGTCGAGAGCATATTTATTGGCCACCATCATTCTGACGACACCATTCTTGATTTTTGTCCAAATTTGAAGCTACTTGAATTGAATAGGTGGAGCAACACTGACTGGCTATCGAAACTGAACAAGTGTCCGAAGCTCGAACTTATCAGTTTGCCATTGGAGGTGGTGAATATGGAAGAATTGCTCAATAAAATGCCCAATATTCGAACGATAAAAGTAGAGTGGCGAGACCTTTTGCCTAATAAAGATGCACTTTTAAACACCAACGTAAAATTGGATAATTTGATCGTCGAGACTTTTGACGATGATGATGGATCTGTCTGCGCCATTTTAAACGAGCTCTATGATCGTGGCTTCTACAAACGATTGCACTTAATTGATGTGGGTTCTATTCATTTTGCCAATCAACAATTTATTGATCGAATGGCGACGTTGCGTGCACTCGAAACGCTTAAAATCGAATATATGGATGCCGATTTCCCAGTCATGCCGAACGTGAAGAAAATTATATTCAACGATGAGAACGACTTTAATTTTACCACATTTCCATCTAAACTACCAAATTTGCAATGGATTGTTGTTCCCAACGATTCGATTGATGCATGGGAGGCGATTCTACCTTTCATTCGTGGCTCAAAGCAACTATCGAGAATCAATATGGTGGAACGAACTAATGAAGAATACGACGAAAACATTCTCGATCTGCCGACCTTGAACAAGGAACGTGAAAAATTGGCCGGAGCGCGCAAAGTGATCATTTATGTGCCTGAAGAAACGTTTTTAGAAACGAAGTTTGCGCACGGCGCGAGTTACAGTTTGATTGAAATGAAACGCAATGAATCGCTGAAATTGAGATATGATGATTTTTGGTACATCGACTAAGCAGTCCAGAAAGAAATCACTCGTTATTCGTTCCCACTAACATTCACAGTACGCCTATGAATAAAAATAGTATTTAGCGAACGTATTGAGGCAATACAAAAAACCAAATCATTAGTATTTAGCTTCTTACACGAGATATAAATTAGTTTTTTAGTTGAATCGTTCATTAGTAATAATTAAAAAAAAAAAACAAAAGAAAGTACACACAAATGTATGCAACCGATTGTGGTCTGACAATGCATCAATTATGATAACATTTAAGTGATACGATTTCGAATTGTCTGAAACATTTCGTACTAACTGACTTTTAGTTTATATAGAATTAGATTCATAAGAAACAATTACCTATTTCAATACAAATACACGGATAAAATGGGAAATTTCAACATTTTTTGCTAAAGTTTTCAATCCCCAAAATAAACTTGTTTGCCTTTGATGTACAAAAATATATTATGTTTTATTTTCAATATATTTTAATTCCATTGAAATCACCAACAAATTTAAGTTCGACTCTATTAAAACGGAACGAACTCTTTCACTCTGCTGCAAATCATTTCATATTCACGTTGGAATACATTCGTTCCATTGATTCCATGCGATCGAAGTGAGAGCAATGACTGCCTAAATACGTCTTGGTGGGCGATGAACATTGACAAGCGCTTTGGTTTAGTAATAAAAACACCGTCAATCAACTCGGAGGAAAATACGAACAATTTTTGAAGTTGAACAATTCATTTGAGATAGTTATTTTCAGTGGCAATTAGGCGAAAAAATATTTGACGACAACGTTTTTGTTTAAATGGTAAATATGACCTTAGATTCAACTATATCAATAATAATTTAATCAGATCTGTTGAAATGATGTCATTTGTTCTTAAATCGATCAACGATGACTTACCTTATTGGTGAAAGACAATCCCATAACATTATGAGCGAAAGATCGAATAAATTGGTCAACGTTTCATAAATAATTGTTGAAAATGAATCTCATTTGTTGTTTCAATTTATTTTAAATTAAATCAATGTGTGTTGAAACGTGAGGAATATGCTTTCGCTAATTCGTACAGTGTACACTGCGCGTATTGTCCGCGTGGGTGTAAATCTTCACATAGCAACTATAAGAGCACTGACTTACTTAGAATGATTCGCTCTCCGACTAAAATAACATTTAGCTTCATTGAGAACAAAGACTTCCTCGTTACCAGTTTCGAATATTCTTTTCGATTAATTTATGTCACAATTAAACGAAAATGAGAAATCAAATTAAAACAGTTTGATACCAACAATTTGATAATTTTTTCTTCTTTCTTTGCTTGGATGTTTCACAGAACCACCGTCACATTGAATTGGGCCATCGTAAAAGTGTATCCAAAAATGAGTAGTGAATCACACGGTAAAAAAGACAAAGCTGAAGCCACAAGCCAAAAGCCAAATGACGATGCCAAACTAAACGATGACCAACTGCCTATTGCAGCCCCTGTTGCCCAAGAAGATGTGTGCGAAATCTTCAAGCTCGATGTTGACTGCTGCGAAGAATTATTTGAGTGGTTGTCGATCGCAGATCTGCACTCATTCAGCCAAACGTGCAAACGCATGCAACGAATCGCTGGCATGTTCTTCCGACAAAATTATCCAAACGCAAGAATGTCAAGTCGTCCTGATGGCCTTTATGACGGATACGACACTCGAGTGAATGGTTTCGATGAATTTATAGAAGATATAGAGATTGAATTTAATGAAAACAGTTTGAATCAATTAGCTTACATTGCAGCAAATTGCAAATCATTAAGAAAAATTGAATTCTGGTCTCAAGATCCAATCATTTCAGGCAGACTCCGTTTGATAAGCGATGTTTTGGCTAAAGTTAAGAGCTTATTTATTTCTGGTGAGCATCCTGACGACTCCATTCTTGATTTTTGTCCAAATTTGAAGCACCTCATAGTTTGTTGGAAAAATACTGATTGGCTGTTCAAACTTAACAAGTGTCCAAAGCTTGAGCAAATCAGTTTGATGGGGCTTAATGAACAGGTGCTGGTGAATGTGGAAGCGATTTTCACTCAAAAAAGCATTCGTACTGTGGAGATGAATACGGAATTTCTTATGACTAACAAAGATGCACTTGATATCAACGTGAAATTGGATAATTTGATCATTGATTTTTGTGACAATCCAGAAGAAGTTACATCGGTCTGCGCTATTTTGAATAAGCTCCACGAGCGAGGCTTCTACAAGCGATTGCATTTCATTAATATGGATTATGTTGACCAACAATTGATCGACGAAGTGGTTTCATTACGTGCACTTGAAACTCTTGACATCGGCGAAGTAGAAGAAGGTGTCGTTTGGCCAGTCATGCAGAATGTGAAAAAAATTTCGGTGGGCGATTTGAGTGGATTCGATTTAACCACACTCCCATCGAAACTACCAAATTTGCAATGGATTTGTTTACCCAATGATTCTATGGAAGCGATTATGCCTTTCATTGGTGGCTCAAAACAATTATCGAGAATTAAAATGGGGTGTTCAATTAGCAGACGATCATCCAAAAATATTCTCCATCTGTCGGCATTGGCCAAGGAACGTGAAAAATTGATTGGAGCGTGCAAATTGACCATTTATGTTGTAGAAGAAATGTTCCTGAAAACCAAGTTTGCGATTGGCACGAGTCGCAGGTTGATCGAAATCAAACGTTTCGCATCGTTGAAATGGAATGAATCGTATTATTGGTACCTCACTTAAGCAGAAGGAAACAACCCAACAAACTAACCATACTAACACACGATAGCATAATCATAGAAGAAACACACATGAAATCACACCACACCAAATAAGGTAGAAATTTCAATAAAATCCCTGCATAAAATAGAAAATTAAAAAAGTTTCAAAAATAAACTGGTTTGCCTTACAAAAATAATCTTTGGTTTTCTTTTCAATAATAGTTAATTTCATTGAAATCATAAACAAATATTCCTTCAAAAAAATTCATTTCAAATACAAGTTCTACTCTCTCGTCACAGAAAAAACTCCGCTAGATGGCAGTTCAATCGTCGTTCCAATCTGCTACAATTCATTTTATACTCACATTGGAAGCTATTCGTTCCATTCATTCCATGCGACCGAAATGACAGCTGGAAACCGTGGTTCTCTGTGAACATTGACAAGTGCTTTGGTTTAGTAACAAAAACACTGTCAATCTACTCGGATAATAGACCAATTCTCGCCAATAAACACAAACAATTTAAGAGTATAGTATTACATTTGGTGCCTCTTTCTTGTGTTTTTGTTTCGTATGGGTCATCCGAAATAGTGATTTCTAGTGCCGATTAAGTGGAACAACTGGATGACAATGCCTTTGTTTTGATGGTAAATATTGACTTTTTCGATTAGAAATAATTTATTCGCGAAAATCTCATGAATTAATGTGATATGTTTATGAGGTTCAAGCATCCGCCTTAATCACATCGAATTGATAAATGTAAATAAGGCGTAAAATAGTGCGATTTTAATGAGTTAAGGTTGTTTTTACACACAATTGATAAGACTGACAATGAATCGCGGCACAATTTCCTTTTTAATCATAAAATCAATAAAAACAAGCGCGCAAATGCTGTACTTTCCACTCAGTGAACCGGGCACTAAATGGGTCGGTGTAAAATAACAGAACATACATGCTCGTTGAGTTTTGTTATTACATAGGTGGAATGAGTGGAATGGGTAGATTGAAACAATACAGCCGCACAATGCCCTTGAAACTCGAGTTTTTTTTTTTGCGTAATTTGGCAAAATACATACGAAATTCATGCTCAATGCTCAGTGCTCATTGTTGTGAGTAGAGGTGGACAGACACTGACGGCGACATGCAATGTGACAGCTTGAGTTAGAATGAAAGAACGGAACAATTATTGTTGTAGGAAATAAAAATAGAACATAATTTAGGTTGAAAAACGAAAAACGAAAAAAATGAAACGATTTTTATAGAGTAAAACGGAAATTCGCGTATTTTTTCACTAAAAAGTGGGAACAATCGGTGAATTTAGTTATTTAGTAGTTTGATTAGTCAATGAATTGAGGATATCGTTGAAATTACAGGCAACTTATGCGTTTGAGTCTTTTGTATAGCCAAGAATATCCACTTGAAAATCCAAAATTCATGTCGAAAGCACCAAATTCGACGAATACCAAGGAAAAAACACGTTTTTAAAATATTTAAACACGTTCCAAAGGCATTTTTCCACTATGTTTACACGAAAACTCGAATTTTCTAGCGTAAACAAACAATGCTAACCATCGACGGTGCACATTGTCTGAATTCTAATAAAAGTCACTTTGTTTGTTTCAACCGGTCAAAACCAACACTGAAATCGGAATATTGATTCGAAAATTGAAATCTGATTCACGTCAAAGGCTGAAACATGAAGCCCAAACACAAATCACCCGAAACGGAATTTACGTCATTTGCTCAAGCATTTTGATTGGCATTTGCGAACGGTGTTTGCTTGAAATTTCTATGGCATTTCTACAAACAGTGATAAATGATACCATCATTTCCGCTTGTTTCGATATCAAAATTAGATTAAATTTACTTTCCCTTCGGCAAAGCATGTTTCCCACCAGTATGCCGTAGCTCCAACACCACGCGATTATATCATTGTCAATTCATCACATTTACATACCGCGAAGTGTTCAACAAACCATAATAGAGTCTCGCGTGTTTCCATATTTTCCACGTATTTTCTTCCTTTTCTCCGTAGCCAGTGACAAAAAACCGGTCGTCATAAATTTAGGTTAATCATGTCAGGTGTAACGGTAGACGCGTGAGAGACACCACGACACTCCTTGTTTGATTTATTAAAATATTCGGATTATGTCATTTTAGCATGATGATGTGATGGTTGCTTTTTTTTTTATTAAATAAAGTCGTATTTAGAGGGAAAACATTGCGACGACAGCAGCGAAAATTGAGGATTTTAAAGAGGGAAAATTGCGATGAACGTGTTTTTTATGCGAAAGGAAGTTAACATGTTAAGTGATTACGTTGTGGTTTTAAAATGCACAGTGCTTTTGCTATTTAAGTCGAGGGTTTTCACTTCTGATTAGAAATTTGGGTTTATCGATTTTCTTCTTCTTTCATCTTCTTTAAGAGACTTTTTTCAAAAAATTGAATTCAAGAGTGCATTAAAGAGTGTAATTTAGCTCATTCTGCTTTGGATGAACATTGAAAAAAAAAACAATAGTATAAAACTTTGACTTGCTTTGCTTTAAACCGTTTTATATCGCCTCTGAATATAGGATTTGATTGACAGAAAAGTGTAAAATGATTAACATTTTCCACAAATTCTAATCCTTCCTCTTTGATGCCATTTCTTACGTTTCAAATAACTTTTTTCCACTTTCCCCATCCACAGTTGTATGTGCACCGTTTCGGAATAAGTGCAAATAAGACGAAATGGTGAGAGTATTTTCAATTTATCAATTCGATGGCCAGAGCATCCATCGAATTCCGGGCGATATTCGATCGGCGACTCTAATTGATCCAAATCATTTGGCATTGGCCAAATCGGATCATGTCATCGAAATAGTTTCGCTGCAAAATGGCCATTTTGATCAACAAAATCGTGACGATTCTGCCGATGAGAACAACATTCAAACCAAGTATGCATTCCCAACTGTTGACGAAGTGGTCGATATGGTTTACTGCAAAATTGGTAAGTGATGGAATTTTTTTAGCTGACGTTGATAGAAGAAGCATGATGAAAATTCACTTTTGATTGAATCAATCTAAAATGATGCTAAAATACATTGATTAAGTGGATTGATCCAATCCCGACGAGAAATTTGCGGTAAAATTGGTGTACGCCGACATTCCGTCGCATATCCGCGGATACTCGCAATGCGAATAGGAATCCACAATAAAAGTTGCCGCAAAATGTTATCGCTGAATACCCTGCGACTATTCGCGCTGCGAACAACAGTACAGTTCCAACCTGAAGTTGGCTGCGCATGACATTTCAGAGTATTCGCAGGGTACTCGCCAACTATCCGCAATGCGATTATTCGCAAATTTCTTGTCGGGAATGAATTTAGGTGAATGAAAATTATAGAACACTGGCTGAAAGAGAAAAAAAAACAGCAACAAAAAGAATCAAAGAAGCTATAGCGAAGTCAGAAGCTGCATGACGTACAATGCTTAAAACTACCCCATGTCATTCATTAATGAATTAATCCATTTTTATTCTCCCCTAAATCAAGGTAACTTCATCGCGACAGTAGAACGAAAGTCATCCAATTCTGGCGTTGAACACTCATTTTGTCGTGTTTACACGAACTGGGCAAATTGCAACAGTGCAACCAGCGACAGCACAGATAATATCAATTTGATGACATGCAACGTTACAATACGTGCACGAATCGCCGGTCGCGTGACACCGTCAACCAACAATGTGAACTGTTTGGAAGTGATTGAAATTCCAACTATCGGTAATGCCATTAAAAATGCACATATAATTATCTGATCGAAACACCTACAGTTTAGAGTTTGATTCTAAAAATAACATTTGTTGCTCAATTATTTCTGTAAAATACAGAACGAAACCGAATTAGTGTAGAGAAAAGTTCAAATTTTCAGAAAACTGTGAGAATTGTTCGAAAATAAGATTCTAATCCAATTTTTCATTTCATTCCAGTTCGTAGCTGTGCTCAAAGCCAAGGCAATCAGCCATACAAGATAGCGGTGTGCCAACGCACTGGAACCATAATCTGTGCAAAGGATCGATTTCTGAAATTCTACAAGTTTGACGAGTGTATTAATGAAAACACCCATTTCAAATACATCGACTTTTTGGAAGTGCCATTCGAAGTGGAACTGGATTTTGTGCCGACACAATTGAGTATCAATGAGCACATCGTTGGCTGTGCAAACTCAGAGTACATGTGTGTATTCAAAATTTCGGAGCAGAGCTATTTCAACACGGCAAATAGTTTGACCACATCATCGAGCCTGAGTGTAATGGCGGCCATGCCCATTTGCTCGTATGTGGAAAATCCAAACGATTCGATTCTCGACTATCAGAGCGTGTCAAAGAAGTTTTTGTCATCGATCACATCGAATATTTCATCAACGTTTGACTATCAGTCGATTGACAGTAACAGTGACAAAGGCAGATTTTGCAGAGACAGAAGCATCGAACTGAAACCAAACTATGTCGACACTGGCATTCCAATGTGCAATTTGAGACATTTTGCGGCTGCAAATGATGAAGTAAGTAAAGTGTGGTGTGGAATTTTGAGTAGCATTTCCAAATAATTCATTTTTTAAGAGAACTATTCACCACATGTCGTTTTCTTTTTTTAAAGGTGTACAAAGACTACATGATCCGAATCCTAGTTCAAGTAAAACAACACGATGCAAATGATCCATTTCAATGCCTGGTTTTATCACCGATTTACAGCCGCAGACAACGTGAATTGGACACATCCAATGTGTTTCGATCGCACAATGGCAGCGCATTTGTCGGTATTTCCGTGCTACTTGCAACGGTTAACGAAGGATATTTGTATCAATTCAGCAATAATGGTAGGCGGTTACAATGGTTTTGTTCTCGGAAAAAGATCTTTTCGGCAATTTTTTAAACTTTTTGTGTTCTTTTTCATTTTCCCAACAGTTTTTTTACCATTTTTTTTTTGTTAATTTTCCAAATTTTTTATCAATTGTTCTTGTGTTTCCATTCAATTTAATTATTTTTGCAATTTTTTCCCGCAGAAAAATGGACTTTAAACGAAAGTGATATGCAAACCAATGGTTTGATAGCAACGTACTCATTTACGTCGCCCATCATAAATGTTTGTGTAACTGATTATGTGATTCATGCGCTGACTGACCACGGAATCGAAACGTATACACATTGTATCGGGCATAAGCTGTTCAACAACATCTATGAGTACAGCCTGAGTGAGGATTTGTATAATGCAGAGGTATGGCATCATTTTGAAATTGAACGGTCGATGAAGTAAATTCGAACTTTTGATTTATGAATTTTAGAATTTTTCCACAAAAGTTTCGAATTTCACAAAAATCTACCTTGAACCAAACTCAAGAATCCGATTGCAGCAATTTGACTAATAACTTCTCTTCTTCCCTACCTTTTGTAGACATCACCCCGTGTCGAAGAGCAAATCTGTTTAATCGGCTTGCGGCCATTTCTGGGTGTTCAGCGAATGTTCCACACGCCAGAAAATTTGATTCTACTGGCACGAAGCTCGAATTCACCGCCAAATGAAATCAAATTCAAGACAAAATCAAAAGAGAGGAATCAAAATGCATCGGAGTCAACGTCAAGTTGGACACTGTACAGTCTGAAAATGTCACCAGCCGACGTGCTTTATAGGGATTTCATTGAATTGGCTGCAAATCACAAGACTGGCTTAACCGAATTGATAACCAGCCAAAATTCCGACAAAGTGCGGATTTACTCGCTGCTATTGAGCGAAGGACATGTGATTCTACGAATTGCTAAAGAGATTTATACCGGTGAATCGAACGATTTTTCGACAAGCCATTTCAAGCGGATTGACAGCTTATTTCTTGACTCATGCCATCAATTGGCGGATTTTTATGTGATGTGAGTTTTAGGTTTTTTTGCGTTTTAAAATTATTGAAAGCATTTTCACGAAAAAGAGTTTTTTGTACCAGTTCAAACCGAATTCATTTGCAATAGTGAAAAAGTTGATAGACTCTCATTGGAGCATACTAATTGATCAAAATCCATATTACAGGTCACAAAATCGAGATCAGTATTGTTTAGCGTATCCATACTATATAATGGGCAATTTGAAGATTGATCAAGTGTTTAGTCGCATTTTAGCGCTTATCGGAGACATTCCACAGGATTCAAAGTCGATGGTTGGAGCTGTTCATACTTTGAAGACTATGATTATCAAATCGACCGAAGGAAACGAAGAAGTGACTAAACGATTGACATCGACCCTCAATTCGAGCACAAATCATTCGTTCGGAGAGAAATTGTTGGAATTTTTCGCAAAATACGCACCTAACGAAATTGCAGCAATCGGATTGAATTCGACCAATTTTCGTGATGCTATGAGCGCCAAGATGTGCGATACAATTTTAAAAACGAAGGGCAGCGATCAATTGTAAGATATTTTGGCATTTTTTTAATTGATCTTTTAAACATTTTTTATTAAGTTTATTCATTTTCCTATTTTTTCAATCATTTTCTGTAAAATTCCAACCATATCTCCCAATTTACCCTTTCACTTCAGATCCAAAGAGGACAAATTGATACTAATCCTGGATACGATTCGTTGCAATCGAAAAGATCAAGCGATGCAATGGTTGGAAAGCATCAATGCAATTGATTTGCACCGTTTACTCGTGTCGAATTGGTCGACTCTCTTTGAAACGACCAAAGTAAAGCGAACCGGAAAGTCGATCACAACCTTTTCCGAGCTAACGGAATCGTATCTGTTGCCGGCGAGTATCACAAGCCATGCGATTCGAAGTGCTTTACTGGCAACATTTCGAAATTTATTGATCGACACGAATGTTCTGAACATTGAGCTGATTTTGAAGTTGTTTATGGAATTTCTTGCGTCGAATTTTGGCCAGATCAGTTTGTACATGAGCGTACAGTCGGTTTTGGAAAATTTGTTGGAAGCATATTTCCACCGTTTATACGTAGTCAGAAGATACAGTGATACTTTGAGCAGTGCCAGCCATGATGTGCACACTAAAAATGGAGTCGATCTTCAATCAAAGTCTGGCAATAACAACGACAGCCTTGGCAGCACTTCCAGTGAAAATGTCACAGCTTCGATTGGATATAACAGTACGAACAGCGGACAGAAGATGAACGATTCAATTCAATCCGAACACAAAGGATCATCCACATTGAATACCAATGGCATGAATGATTCTGGAAGAAAACACCCGTTTTGTGCGTCATTCAATGTTGAAGCACTGAAAATTTTAACCCGCATCTATTTGAGCTCATTGAAAGCGCACACCGTGGAATTTGAGATTAAGACTAAAGAAAAGTCAATGTATGTGAAGTATGTGAAATTTTTGCGCGAGAATTTCAATCGGCTTTATGCACATCACATATCACAAAACACAAACTATGATGGTAAGAGCTCGACCATTGACGAGACAAAATATTGTGCAGACTCGAGCAACGACACCAAAAACGAACAACACGATATTCAATTAACGAAAATCCCAATTTTGTTCTTACTACAACGACCATCGTACTTGAACACGATGCCACCGATCGGTGATTCTAATGCAGAGGAAAACGGAACGAATGCAAAGGACAGCGGGTTTGATAAGAGCGAAAAAGGACGCAAAGCCATCGGAGTTGTTTTGAAGTTGCAGGTGATTTTTTCTTGCAACTTTTTCAATCGATTTTAAATTGTATTCTCTTTTTCAATTTTCTTTTCTTTTTCAGTCATTGCTTTCCAGCGGCATACTAACACGAGACATTCTGCAAGAAGTGTTGCACTTTATCGAGTCAAACGTTCCATTCTTTGCCGTTGACAGTTTTCTCACTCTGTTGATGCCATTCGAAATGTGCATCGACTATCTCATCGAGATGCGGCCCGAGTATCTGTTGGAGTACGCAAAGTGTGCTAGTACCGACGAACAGAAATGGCAATACGTTCTCACGCACATCACAATGCAATTTGATCGAATCGCAAAAAATCGCTCACAATCGTTCTATGAAACTTTGTTGAAAGGTAGGCTCGAATCGCGGGAAAAAAGCGAAAAAAAGGAAAAATTATTTGGAGCAATTTTCAAAAAGATTTTATTTCGATACTATTTAAAAAAAAAAAAAATTCTGTTTTAAATTTCATATTTTCTGACCATTTGGAATTTTTTCGAAAAAAAAATTCAATTTTTGTCATTTGTTCTTCAAATGTTCACACTTTAGATCACTTGGATTATCTAGTGCACACAAAACGATTGCCAGAAATACTCAACATTGTTCCGATGAAGTGTTCTAACGAGGGCGATCTTCAGATGATGTCCAAGGCAGAAGTAGAAACTGACAATGGCAGCAATGGTAATGGCAAATTTGTTAAATTTTATTTCGAATATTCTATAAAAAAAATCCGTTTTATTCTGAGAGACGATGAATAGAGAAAACCAATTTTCACTTTGGGATACAATTGTTGATGAAATTAAAAGATCTAAAATATGAATTTCTCGCCGTGAACTTTTTTTCGTTCCATGCAATAAATATCTGCGAAAATTACCTGACAAAAAAGACTGAAAAAAATTGCATACAAAAAAAGTACGGAAAAAATTCTCTTTGCAGAAAAAAAAATTTGGAAAAAAAAATCTTTGCCATCAAAGCTTTATCAATTACCATTACAAACATTTTATTTATTTTCGAAACGAATCATTTGCACATAAAAAAAAGTCTGATTTCAATTTTCGTTTTTTTTTCACAGGCGACACAGTGACCGACCCAGCATTCCCTGAGAACAACAACAATGCGATATTCACCGATTTCTTAAAGTTGGCCATCAACACCGATCGCTCGGAGCGACTAAACGAAATGATAAAAACGACTGGATTCCAGCTGTACAACACGTTCATTGGTGGACACCATCCCGACGCCGCCAAATCTGCAGCTGAGAATTAGTTCTCGACCGCTTTTGTGCTTTGTGTGTTTACTTAAACTGTTAATCATTCCTTTGGATAAATTTTAGTGAATTTTTTCTAGTTTTTGCTCTAGCCAAGCACGTTCGTTTTGTTAACGATTCTTTAAAAGTATTAACGATGAATATCATACGTATTTATTTGTTAAGATATCTAGTCAATTGTATGAGGAGCACTTTACTCCATTCGATTAGGAAAATTCACATGTAGAAGCATTTTCACTCGAGTTTTTCAGCAATAAAATGATATATAGTATCTATTAAATGGTTAACACTTGCCAGCTTGGTTGTATTGGTTCAATTGAATAACAACTTATTTTGCAGATATGCTAAGACATCTATGTCTTATTAAGGAAACAAAATTATCTCAGATTGAGGAAGCCGCATAAAGGAGAAAAAAAATTATTTTCGTGAACTCAATCGTCATAACGATTGTCATCAACTGAACCGGTTTTAACGTTATTGCGCACATTATTGTTTGTATCAATTCGTTTTTTTTTTTTTTTGGAGCATGAGCTATTTATACATTTAATACATCTTTTTTTATTATTTTGTTCTTTTTCTTCTTATTTTTCAGCTTCCATGTGGATTCATGACGTGATGACGTAAATCAGTAACTTAATTCGAGTTACGCAAATTTATTGTGACGACTTTTTATCAAAAATGGCACCATCAATTCAACAATGTATTCCAAAAATTAAAAAAATCGGCATGTTTCGTATGAATATATGCGTTGGATATATTTATCGCTCGTTGGCTTGATAAAAAATTTAATTATTCGAGAGAATAAGAAGCTAAATTAGACGCTTTGGCCCTTATCACTTCAGTTGAAATAACATTATCGCAATCAAGTGTGAGTCATTCCATTGAAATAAGGGAATTCCGGCATCTGATTGAAGAATTGAAGTTCCCGGTACTTGCCTATGCTTTATCTTTGTGCAAGAAAAAGTACCGCTATCTAGACCGCTATCTTTATAATTTGTGAAGTTTGATTATCCCTGATTCAGAAATACCAAGATTATTCCCAACCTGAACAAATCGATTAACAACGTCGCTATAACATAGTCTATCGTAAATGGGGATAAATCATACATTTATAGCGACGTTGGGATAAATTTCATCCCATTTCATCACCAACATCAACACCAATCAAATCTATTGTTCATCTCCATTTGCGACGACGTTTAACGGTGTGACCTTGATGGCTCTGAAAAAAAAAAAGAATTTCAAAGTGTGTTTCGTTGTTGTTCTATTTCTAACAGATTATTTGATGAATCCTCAAGCCTCAAAAATTCGAACCAATGACGATTCGAAGTAAATTATCCTGTAACTCAACACTGGGAATTTTGTAGTGACGTTTGATATTGTAAATATTGATAACAAAACATTTACGTCAGAGAAAACTTCTTGTGAGGTCGTTGAATATGGTCACCCGTTCAAACATTCGATGAAGTCGATGCACTGCTTTTGGCTGTACATGTTTTGAGTAAATTGAAAAACGAGTGACAAGGTAGTGTCTAAAAACATTATTTGCAATTATACATCTCCATTTCAATTTGTTCATGAAATCATTTTATTTTCGTTTGTTGTTTTCTTTGTCCTTCTAAGAGCCAAAACCATTTTGTACATTAAAATTTAAAATTCACCCAACAACAATGTCCAGACACATGACTTAAATAACACACTTAATTCTACAAGATAAAATTGATATTCCGACTGGTTTTCGTTGCGGTCAAAACACTCTCCAATTGCTTTGATGTACTCAAACCGTAGACGTCGAGCGGCACACGAGCCATGGCAGCCATTCTGGAATTAATTTCAAATTAGACTCTTTTTTTTCATTTTTTTTTCATAATTTTTTTTCTCCAATAAATAGATTCAATTTTGAATGTTGATCAATTTTAAATTGATATTTCAAAAAACAAAAAAATTAATAAGATTTAATAAAGTTTTAATTCAATTTAAACATTAAGTTCTGAGAAAATCATCATTCCTTTTGGAATTAAAATTTTTTTATTTCGATTCGAAATAAAATCATTTTTGACTCATTTTGTAGGAGAATAAAAAAAAATTAAAAAAAATGCACTTTACCTTCCGCCAGAGAGCGAATGCAGGAATTTCCAGTAGCTTGATCGTAGGTTCATCGGTTCGATGGTTGCTGCATGGAAAAGAGTCGCTGTACTGGCACTGTACAATAAGAATGTGAAATGCGGAATTTTGGGCAGGTAACCAGCATCGATGCCAATGTTGTACGATATCTGAAATTGCCATTAGAAAACGGTTATAAGGAGCTAAAATTTGTTGTTATTTTTGTTGATCATAATAAGATTTTTTTTTTATAATTTTTCATACAATTTTTTAGCTAATTAATAGTTTTCTTGTCGGAATTTTCGCCACTTGAGATTTTTTGTTTTCAGATTTTTTAAAATGTCATCTAAAAATTATGAACAACAATATTTTTTTTTGTGTTGAAAAAAAGAGATTCGGAAAAAATGCAAACAAAAAGTCAAGAATCCAGTTCATTCACACACGATTCTGTTCAATATATACCTGAAGTGCTTTCCAAAAGACGTACAAGGCAACGGTTGTGTCAGGGTAACTAGCAAATGCAATGCTGGACAAAAAGGCTGCAGGAACTGCATGCAATGGGTCATCTTTTCCAGTTATGTGTCGGAATGAACATGAACTCAACTGAAATAATGGAAATAAATGAAATAAAATTGAAAATCCATCACATTTCGTATGAATTGGGATTAGTCTTGATTGCATATTGATTTTCAAATTTTATACAGGAATTCTGTGGCAGGATCAAATTCAATTGAATCAATTTAAAATGATGATTCGATAAAATCAAAATTTTATCGATGAAGCTAAATAGTCCATTCAATCAAATAAGAATCGTTAAGACGTGAAAAGTGTCTTCATCAGTGGCTCCACATGAGTTGCACAACCTAAGCCATTTCGAAACTAACCCGGAATAGTGCAGCAAATCCGCCCAGAAATGTGCCCAGTTTTAATGTGTTTGAACTTCGGAAAATCGACTTGAGTTGCTCTCGCCACGGTAGCTTTGAAGTCATTTTCAATCGGATCAAGATCAATGTCATCTGCAAAATATTCAAAAAGATTTAATTGGTTGTTTCAAGCATTTTGAACTTTTGATTCAAGCTCTTTTGAGTTTTTTTTTTTGTCATTTTTTTTCTTCAAAAGAATTTTATTTTTTTCGATTTTGAACCCTTTTTACCTGAAGACCGACTCCGATAGTGAAAAGTTTCGTGCCACCGGACACAACGTAATGCAGGCAACTGTTCCGTGGATGCGGGCATGTTTTGTGTCGTGGTAATCTGTATTTGAAATAGTCCATGAGTTGCGTGTAATATCGAACAGCCTGCAAGATCACGGGTAAAAAAGGATTTTTCGATGGTGGTCGAGTGTGTGACGATGATTGCGCTGGGTCGCGTTGACCAGTCAACAAAGCGGCCGATGATTGTCGTTCTCGTCGTCGCGATAAAAATTGCGGCTGCAACTGTAAGGCTGGCACATACTCTTCGTAGCGTCCAACAACAAACCTCAAAATGTCATAAATTGAGTCTTTGTTCGCGTGTGCGGCATTTGTTTGAATTGTAGGCGCAATGCCTTGATGCAGCCCACATCGGAAATAATACAACAACAGTGACATGCTTGCACCAAAGATCAACACCTGTCCATACGGAATGGGTCGACAATAGCCACGTGCACAAGCCATATTGAACAACGTCTCGGTGGCCACGTTTGATACGTACAAACACAATAGACCACGGCGTGATGGACGCTCCAACAACAAAGCACACATACTTGACATGAACGATGGCACAAATGATACCGTATAAAAATTGAACGAGCCGATGCAAGAGCGCAGCAAACACAAGAAAAACGAATATGAAAAAGCACTTGTGGTCAAGAATGCAGTCGATTGCAGTATGCCCAACAACATTCGCTTCAGATCGTTCAGCGTTGGCACGCGACATCGCATCAATAGACTCAGCTACACGATGGTGTGTTGATGGAGAATGAGTCGAAAAGAACCGGAAACGGAAGAAAGGATTAGTTTGAGTGTGAAAAATGGTTTATGATCAGCAAAAAATCTATTTCTTTTGGCAAAAAAATAATCTCTTAAAACATTCAATTTTCTGGTAGAGTTTTTAATTTCAGAATTTTTCCATTTTTTCGAGATTTTTTTTCTTTTTCAAAATTTGTTCCCTTATTCTTACCGTGTACACCGCCGAATATATTCGAAAACTCTCTTGTGCGGCTTGCAGCAAAAGGCCGGCAGTGGCAACGGAGCAATGTTCTGTCCATGGATGCACGTATTCCATGCATGTGGCCGATATCGGCGTCAATTTACTCTGAACCGCACTCATAGCACTATTTTTCCAGCGGTTTCTAATACAAGTCGTTGAATAATTTTGATATCACGTTCAACGGCCCAAAGACACGGTCGCTTTTCGAGGGAGGGATGGCTTTTTACAAGGAAATTGAAACTAATTTGAGGATTTAGCACCAATCACTCACTACGGGATCTGAAAAAAAAAAACAGATTTAGTGTTTGGTGAATAATTGAATTTTTCAACTTAAAAAAATACTTTTCAGAGTATAAGAACAAGACGTTCACAGTGAGAGAGTTTCACTATGGAAATGAGCCATCGGACGAAAATTGATATTTTTCGTAAAATCAACTCAAAGCGGATTTGAGTGCAATTGTGACCGAGGGGCTTTTTTGTCATCACAATTCTTTACTGATTCGCACAAATTCATGGAAATTGATTTGCGAATCCTTCAACAGAAAGCACATCGTATTCATATCAATTCTACGAATCAACGCGAATCGGTCGATTTTTTTTTCTCGAAGAAACAGTGATGCGCAAACTCATATGAAAGACTCGCACTCGCATGACACATAAAACCCTCGAAATTGAGACCATAAACCCAAACTGACACCGTACTTCCATAGAAATAATTCCATTCGAATCTTGAATTAATTTGAAAATGATTCAAAAAAATTTCACTTATTCTAAAATCCATTCAATTCAGCGTTCAATATCCAATCACTTTAATTTACAGTTCAAAAATTGAATTTCATAATGACTTGATTCCGTTTGATTTTGTTCAATTGATACCATTTTCATCGTCGAATTTCATTTCCATTTGTTTTAGCTATTAAATCAATATTAATTAATGAATTGATATTAAATTGTTTTTGCGAATTTGTTGACAGTTTGTTGTTTGTTTAGAAACCAAAGTCCTCCATCCCCAATCTGTTGATTAGCGAATACTTTTTATTTGGTGCAAACACAAAAAGTGTTGCCTAATCAACCAAAAAAAAAGTTCGTTTCAATTAGTTAATCCATTCATTTAAATTAGTTCACTGTTTTTCATATAAAGAGAAAGTAAGAAAAAGTACTTTTTTTCCCTGGAAAAATAAACGTTTTTTTACTTCGCGCAACAAGGTCTTCGAGTCCTTTGATTTTCGTTAATTTCTTCTTGAACATAAAAAAAAAACATTCAAACTGTAGCAATACTCTTGCATTGAGCTAAAGCCGATTATTTGTAGCACTAAAACAGTTCTGGTCGATTCTTTCTGGAACTAATGTTCAATGCTATAAAATTGCCGCTGTTTTCAAGCTGTAATTTCCAATGAATAACCAATTTGCACGCATTTACACAGAGCGTGTAATGCACACCGTGTATATTTCATTAGCAGAATTCACGCAAGAACAACACCTCGGAAAAAGTGATATTAAGTCATTACATTCGAGCCTATTGATGCTTAAAAAAAGTCGCTAATCAATAATGAAATCGAATATCAACACACGACATTTGTTACAAACGTGTATCGCTTTCATGTTTACAGTCATTCCAGCCACTTGTTCGTCGTTTGCGGCAGAACATTTTTTTTGTATTAAAGTCTATTTTTAGCGGCCTGCTGTGTTCAAAGGCAAAAGTCTCACAGTAATTTGAATCGAAGACGTGTACTTCAATCCAACACACTGGTTTCGGTTTCAATCTGGTTCAAAATCAATTAATTTTATTTCGAATTAAAATATTTCCATCGAATATGCAGCCGTACACCAATCGGTTATCAATTGAATCTCTGTTTCATTCCATTTAATTACACATGTTTTGTGAATGCACAAAAAAAAACGCGGTATGACATTCAGTACACGTTCGCACTGAAATGTGCGTAGAATTGACGGTTTCGCATTCATAAATCGCTATAATTGATAAGAGTGAGACTGTTATGACACATAATTGTCCATTTCACTGCGTTAATTTTCGACGATATGTTTCCCTTTTGTTCTAATCTCAGCGGCAAAAGTCAAAGTTGAAAATGTTGTTCTGATCAAAAAATCTCCACTATTTCATTCATGTCTTAAATTGCGTTGTTAGTTTCTTTCATGAAGTAAATTGATCGGATGATCATGAAGCAGACCAGTTCACGTAAACCATTTGAAAAGCGACACAGAACGCACGGCACATTGTGTGTTCAAAGTGTTCCGACACCGTAATTGCGCATACAATTTGAATGGATAATTCATGCAAAACAATTGCACGGGCCTCTTTGAGGTCAATCTATTCCCACTATTTTTTTCTTTTTTTTTTTGCTTTGATGTGTTTCATTCATTTCATTGTTTCTTTTGAACTCTTCTGTAATTCATCAAGTGTCCGCACACACACTCAATCACTCACTAAAATCGATTTTACTCACCAAATTGCTTCTATTTATTCTGTAGCACCAGTTTTGATATCAGACTAGAAATCAAAATCAAACTTCAACACGATTTCATCGTGTAAATAACAAAAACATTATGACGTTTGACTAACAAAAACAATAGCCGACGAGAAATATTCTGACTCGTCGTTCACACCAGTCTGTCTCTCTGTGTGTGTGTTTTTTTGACGTTCTCTGGAATTTTTGTGTTCTATTAATCACTTCGTCTGTCACTAATGTCAAAGACAAAATGCGAGAGGTTATAGCAGCTTAAAGCGGTTCTGTGTGGAATGTGAGCTGAAATGACAGAAGATGGCGCCAGTGAAGATGACCGTAACTTGGATTTGAGTTTCATCCAGAGACAAAGAGGAATTTTGTTGGGTTTTGCTAAAAAAAAAAAATTATCACGAAGAACGAATCAAAGTTGAATGCAAAATAAACTATCAACCGTTCAATATCAAAAAAACGCATTTAATTGATTTTTTTTTTTTTCACATTTTTATGAATATATTTTCAGATTTTCTACAGTTGTGAATATAAATTTACCGTGGAGGTCTGCGTCTGTCATTTCGCACGATTCAATGCGTTTAATTTCAATCAAATTTTGATTGGCGTATAGATTTTTTGGTGACATTTTTGTGGCCAAATAAACGTTTTTTTCAGCATAAATGATAACTTTGCTTGTGCCAGCCACATTTTTACGTGCTTCGTTCAATGTCGATAGATCAATATCGTATCCATTCTCTGCTGTACTAAAATAATGAATATAGAGAGAATTTAGTCTTGGTAGTCGGCGAATAAATGGTAACAGATGATCTGTTGTTGCTCTGAATAAATGAACATGACGTAAATTTGGAAATGAGACTGTTAGAGCTTCTAAACCAACGTATTTTGTGTGCATATAATAAAAACTGGTAAGATATATCGCGTCTACATTGATAATGGGTGGTTCAAGTACATTCACTGTGGAACGTCTAAACAATTGTTCAATTGTTGACCACTTGATTCGATTAATTTCAGTTTCTAAAGTTTCCGGTGTTATAGCGAAGGTACACATCCTATTTGTAAACTCTAATCGTTTAAAAAGACCATTTTCATGGAGCTTATGTAACAAAGGGCAAACTTGATCTAGATTAGAGAAGCAATCGTAATGAATATTTAAAACATTCAATTTCAGGTTGGAAGATGAATCGATGAATGTGTCACTGTTTGCCATAAGAAACTCAAAATCTGTTTCGATACTTTCAAGATGCGAATTTTGCTGGAAAAATATTCCGAGATTTGCTTTCAAATGTTTATTACATTTTTTCAACCGCAAATGTTCAAGCTTCGGATATTTATGACACATCCATTCATTTTGATCCATTGTTCGATCTTCGTCAACGCAAAGTCGCTTTAAATTTGGACAAAATTTCAAGAAATCTTCGAATGAATGAAATTTTGTCGCAATTCTGTGCAAATGAATCGATTCGATTTTGTTCAACTTTGGTTTGATGCAATCGATCAATGCTTTAGTCAACGTAATCATATGAAATGAAATTTGGCGGAGTGAATCACAATTATCTGCGATGTACTGGAAGTCTTCTTCTCTGTTTCTGTACGATAATTGAATGCTCTGAACGTATTGAATGAATCCGTTTAAATTCATTCTGTCGTGTAGAATCGTTTGATCGATGCAGCGTAGCGTCTGTTTGAAGCTCTCTCGGAAATAGAGACCGGTAAGGCGATGCATTCGTTTGCATGTTTGGCCAAGTGAATGCAGATCTTCAATCTCTAGCCACTCAAATAGATCGTCGCAGCAAATGGCATTCAGCTTGAAAATGGCCGGTGGCGACTCTTTTTGTTGACTATCTACTCCAGCAGCAATTTCATTTGGATAGATGTTGTTTAGCTTCTGATGCTTGGTAACATCGTTTATTTCACCATCATTTTCACGCTTGTTCATCTTGATTGTCACTGCATTTGATTTAGCTTTCACTCCTGTTCACTCCAGCATTCACTTGTCTCTTGAATTTATCTGAAGAAAAAAAATCGTGTATTTTAATGGTGAGTTGAATCTAAACAGAATACACCGTATGCTGCCGCTGTGCCGCTCACACACTTCAGCATATTGTGCGTTATATGGTATGAGAGCAGTAAACCAGCAGCCGATTAGTGCATATTTTAGTGCATTAGCATATATATTAAAGCGACAAACTAGTCTCAATTTCGTTTTTTTGGGATTTGCATCAACACAAAGTTTAAGAAAAGCACAGATTTCATTGTCTCTTTTCATTGAACCATGCTATGACGCATCAAGTGTCATTATATACAAACGAAATCGATTTTACTTACCAATCTCTGCTTTTTATTTTGTAGCAACAAAGTTAATATAGAACTTTGTATCTAGATAAACTGATCGACAATTGTTTGAGTAAATAATAATAAATTCTGGATTTTGTCTGGCAAAAAACAGCAGCAGAAGAGAAATAGTTTGGATCGTCGCCAACACGAGTCCTTCTTTTTTGATGCTCTGAAATGTTTGCGTTTTCTTTACAATCAGCTGTCAATGTCAATGATAAACTGTGAAAGTGTTTATGCTCAATCTGGAATGTGTGTGGAACTGCCGAAAGGCGTCGCCACTGAAATGACCGCCACTTTTGATTCGATTTAGAGAAAAAGGGGAATTCGATGTGTATTGTTCAAAACCATCAAGAATAAATTTTTGGCCAAGAAAAAACTTACGTCGGTTATGTTTATCCAAGGATGCAAAATAAACTATCATCTGTTCAATGTCAAATGATGCATTTAATCATATTTTTCTCATTTTTATTGTTCATTCGACCATTTTCATGTGGAAATTTGTTAAAATGTTCGTCATTAGAATGTTTGAGCATTCTTTTCAAAAATTACTTTTGTCACAGAGCTGCCATAAAATGTCCAAATCTTCTTATTTTCTTGGATTTTCCAACATTAGTTAAGTTTTTGAAATGAAAACGTTTAGAATTAGTCGAAATCAGAAAGTGCGTTTTCAGTTGAACTTTTCATTGAAGTCTCTTCTAGTCCAATTGTTTATAAACCCCTGAATTTATCGTGAATGTCTGCGCCTCCCATATCACACGATTCAATGCGTTTGATTTCAATCAAATCGTGATTGGCGTACAGGTTTTTTATTGCCATTTTTGTTTTCAAATAAACGTTTTCTCCAGCATAAACGGTTTCTTTGCATGCGCCATCCAACTTCTTACGTTCTTCGTTCAATTTTGATAGATCGATTGGAAATCCATTTATTGCTCTAAACCGGCGAACACATAGTGAATTCAGTTTTGGTAGTCGGCGAATGAACGGGAGCAGTTCAGCATTCGATGCTCCGAATAAATGAACTCGATGTAGATTTGAGAATGGAGCTATTATAGCATCTAAATCAACGTACTTTAAACCTCTATGATTCGAAATATACATCTCTTCTAAATTGATCGTTGAAGGTTGAAGTGCATCTAATTCGGAACGGTTAAGTAATATATATTACGCAAATAACGGAGTTGTCGTTTTCGGCAGAAGATTTGATAAAATTGCAAACGGATCGGCTAAAACAATTGAAGCAAATTGAAACCAACTATGGAAAGTGTGCAACAAATAAAAAACACCGGCTTATTTTGTGCATCGTCTCAATCAACTCGATGAATTAACAGCTGAATTTCGAGCTTCACATAAAGTCATAGTGTGCAATCGATACGGATGAGAGTTATTTCAAAGACGATGTTTCGGTGGATTTTGAAGAGTTTTATTTCGATGTGTATTGTGCGTTAGTTACCGACCGTGACACACGGTATCCGCCGGCTACGAGTTCAACATCGAGTTCAAATAGCGGTCAAATGAATGTCACATCGGCAGCAATGCCAAGCCAACCAATATCAACGGTACATTTTCCCGACATTCTAAATCCAAAGTTTTCGGGTGTTACAGCTGATTGGCCTGAATTTCAAGATACATTCAGTCGAATCGTCAAACACACAACACATACTTGCCGTCGGCTCAATTTTTTACTCATTCAATCGCTCTGTTGTGCAATCGCAAAATGTTTCTGTATTTGCATACAATGTGAAACGCATTCAATTTCACTACATTTCAATTTATTTATTTATTATATTTTCAATTTGAGAGAAATTCATTAAATTAAGTGTTAAAGAAAAGAAACAATCGGGTCTTTTTTTTATGAAGTCCAAAACTATAGTTTACCTAAAACATATTGGACATATGATTAGGGTGCGTCGTACATTCGAATTATTTTTCGGTGAATGGAATTCATTTTAAAAATGTTTCATTTACATTTTTCTCTGTCTCTTTGTAGAAATTTTCACGTAAAATAAACGAAAAACAAATGAAATGAATAAATAAGCCTAATAAATAATTGACTATTTGCATTGAATTAACGAACGAACTTTTTATTTCAATATAAGACAGTGACCCTAACTGATTCGCCAGTCAACAAACACAAGCACATGACAGGTGACAGCTGGAAACTTCAAATCAGTTTGACAACACGTGCTGTTTTTTTTTTGTTGAATCGACACGGTGGTGCGTTTTCTTAGTAGTAAATGAGATTTATTTTCGGAAAAAAATGAGCAATTTAATTGAAGTAGCTGTGACAAGTGATGCAAATGGTTCGTTATGGAGCTGCTGTGCATGGGATCCACAGGCTGGAACGCAATTATGTACTTACAAAGGTAACAAAAGAAAAAATCATTCAAATTCATACCAACTTTCAATTTATTGACTGTGACGATGTGAATATTTCAGGTGGTGAAGCAACAACGCCGCATGGATTTTCGTTCATCAATCAAGAATTCATCATAACAGCCAACAATTCAAAGCCGTTGTTACACATTTGGCCGGTGAATAGCCAAGAACAAGTGCCGAATTTGCGATTTGTTGTTCCGGGCAAAGTGACAGCACTTGCCATTTCATCCGATGGTGTCTATTGCGTAGCGGCTGTCAGTGAAATCATCTACATTTGGAAAATCAGTTCGGGTGATATGCTGGCGATGCTGTCACGGCATTATCAAACGGTATCATCGCTTGCATTCACCGATGATGGGTCACATTTCATCAGTGCTGGTCAAGATGGAATGATGCTCGTCTGGAAATTGAGCAGCATTTTAACCGCAACTGGGTACAACAATCAGGAAACAACTCCATTGTATTCATTCTCCGACCATACACTTTCAATCACCGATATCTTTATTGGCAAAGGTGGTATGCGTGCCTTAGCTGCATCTGTTTCACTGGACCGTACATGCCGAATTTATGATTTAGCCTCCGGCACAATTTTGTTGAATTTAGTGTTTCCCGAGGCGCTTACATCGATTACAATTGACAATTTAGATACGAAAGTTTACATTGGATCAATCGAAGGAAACATTTTTGAATTCAATCTGCAAACACCGCCACGCACAAGAGAATACCATTTGAATCACGAAACATTGACAACAAAGCAACGTTTCATCGGTCACAAGGGCGCTGTCACAACATTATCGATTTCATTGGATGGTGAAACATTGCTTTCGGGCGGTAACGATGAAACCGTGCACTTTTGGCACATTCCAAGCAAACAAATCATCCGAACCATACCACATAAAGGTACAATTACTAATGCCAAATTCGTGCTGGCACCAAAGGCTATGTTCGATCAAGAGACAAAACTCCATTTAATTGCAAACAATTTCAAACGCATGATTGACAATCAATCATTGAACACGGAAAATTTCACGGTCGAAATTTTGGTTTCGCATCCAGTCGATTCGAGTATTGAAGCGGAAATTGTGAATGAAACTGTTGGAGTTGCCGGAGATGGTGTTGTGACGTCAAAGGGAAGAGAAATTTTGAATGGAACAAGTGGAGCCGATCTGAATGAAGTAGAACAACTTCGAGCCGAAGTCAGACGACTGAAGAAAATCAACAAAGACTTATTCGAACATTCGGTTAAATCAGTTTTTCAAAATGGAAAATGAGTCAACGCAAACATTTTGTACACTTTCCTATGGCTAAAAAGTGTTTGAAAAAAACTTCAAATTATATAAATAGAAACATGATTATTGAGAATCTAAGAGTTTGAATAAAAAAAAAGACTTTGAACCAATTTATGGGATATTTCATTTCAAAATACTGTTTCACATGGACAATGTGTGGAGATGGAACGCACTCTGTTGACTGTCAAGTACAACATAACCTCAAATGTCATACGTACGTTCTTTTCATTTGTTTTGACTTTTTTTCACTTCTTCTAGTCTATTCAAAGCGAATTTCAAAATAAAACGCAATTATTACCAAAGTTTAAATAAAAAATTGCGTCCTTTCTCAGCTAAAATTCCAAGTGGATACGAAGAATGTAAGTATTCATCTGCATTGAGTATTTGAAATAATTTTCGTTGCAAATACTTAGAATCGACAATGAAAAAGACTTGATTTAGTGGAAGATTAATTGTATTGAAAATTCCAAAATAAGTGAACTTCTTTTGAAGTGTATCGAAAACAATGACTTTATTCACAAATTCGCACTTGAACGATTGACTTGATCATGGACAAAGAAAGATGGATTTTGAACATGAAAACTTGAGTCTTTGTGATTAAAATGCAAGTTCGAAACCAATAGTACAATTCAATGAAAGTCAATGAGTGTCTGTTAGTTGAGCTGCGTATACTTGTCACTCAAATGTGTGGTTGACTTTCTTTAATCAGTTGCAATTTTGACATGAATCCAAGTTTTTGGGAAGCTATTTTTGTTTTTTAATTTCAAGGCGCCTTTGCCACAATTTTATCAAAGAAAAAAAGTGATTTCAATTAATAATGTAGATTTTTATTTTATTTCCATAGTATCACAATGAACCGTCTAAATCATCGTGTTCGTCAATTGCCCGCAAAATATTCTCATTTGGTGAAACAAGCCAGTACAAGTGCAGCTGCATCGGAAGCAACAGCAACGAAAACACAACGATTACGAGCATCACCGTTAATCGATGAAATAATTCGTATTAATCATGCCGGTGAATTGGGTGCCGATCGAATTTATGCCGGACAACACGCAGTCCTAGGTAAAACATCGATCGGTCCAATTTTGAAACATATGTGGGAGCAGGAGAAGAAGCATCGAAGTGAATTTGAACGATTAATCCGAGAATATCGCGTTCGACCGACGGTAATGACACCTATTTGGAATGTAGCCGGCTATGTATTGGGAACTGGAACTGCATTACTCGGAGAGAAAGCAGCCATGGCATGCACAGTGGCCGTAGAAACTGTCATTGTTGAACATTACAATGATCAATTACGACAAATCATGGAAAGTCCAAATGTTGATAAGGTATACAAAATATAAGGAGGCACTTTCTTTTTCTTTTTTTATTCCTTCAAAGTACCCTCTTATTCATCTGTTTATTTACATTCGAATATTTTTTTTTTTTCATTTTTTCTGCAGGATATTTTGGCCACGATAACGAAATTTCGCGATGAAGAGCAGGAACATCATGACACTGGCATTGATCACGGGGCCG
Source organism: Sitodiplosis mosellana (assembly GCF_009176505.1). Classification (NCBI taxonomy): domain Eukaryota; kingdom Metazoa; phylum Arthropoda; class Insecta; order Diptera; family Cecidomyiidae; genus Sitodiplosis; species Sitodiplosis mosellana. Next base: position 230,179 of record NW_022595294.1, read on the forward strand.
AACAAGCGCCGTTCTACAAAGCAATGACCGAAGTCATAAAATTAGGCTGTAAAACAGCAATTGCCATTTCAAAGAGGATTTAGTTGAATATAAATTTGTTTCTATGAATTACCTAAGAGCTAAGACAATTATCTAAATCGGAATTTTTTTTGTAAACCATTTAATTGAAGAATTCGCAATGAAAATTTATTTGGTGGTGAAAAGAGGAAACCAATGATTTATTTTTACCCCGTTTAAAAACGTAAAATCTTATCGCTGACCAAATTTGTCATGGAACAATGTATATACATGGGTTCGAATGTCTAATTGTAAAAATTAGTCACCGTCGAAGTGCTGAAACTGAGATCAATGTTGGAATGATCAATTTGGAATGTTGAGCTGGCAAACGGCGCCACCACTGAAATGACCAAAAACAAATGTTCGGCCAAGATAAAATTGCAATTCCAATTGTATAGCCACAGCAACGGCACTTCCACTTGGTTCGCCTTCATTTAGTTTTGGTTGCTTTGATTTCTTGTTGATTTTACCTACCTTTTACCGCTTACCCATATTTATTGCCGCTGATTTAAATATTTTCGGATTGCGCCAAAACTTGACGGACTCTGCCAAGGAAGAAAGATGAAACTTAAATTTTAAAAGTATTCACCAGAATATTGTACAACCTTTTCAATTTAAGTAAATGCCAAGCATTTGTGACTTAAACTTTAACCAATCATAAAGCTTTTGCCACAAAGTTCATTCAACAAAGTG
>NW_022595294.1:255928-258951 GCF_009176505.1 Sitodiplosis mosellana
TCGGTTTTATGACGTTGTGAAATTGTTGCATTTCATCATCAATTTCTGCATCTGTCACAAATGTCAGAGGCAGCTTTTATGGCAACTCACAGCAGACGAATTTGAAATGAATGTTGAAAAGACACAAGGCGTCACCACTGAATTAATAGCAATGTGCGTTTGAATTTGATTTTAAGAAAATTCTGTTGAGATAGGCTTGAATAATCGATTCTTGCAATTTCATGCCAAAGCCCATTGTGTTTTTTTGAAGATATTTAATGGAAAAGAAAAAAATATGCTTCCTAGATCTAACACATACTTAAGAAAATGTGTTTATTAAAAAAAAATGTCTCAAGAAGAAAAAAAGTTTTATTTTGTGGCACCAGTTTTTATATCGAAATTAGTATTCAAAAGCAACAAAGAAAATATTTTGATTCGTCATCCACACGAATATATTTTGATGTTATGAAATTGTTGTCTCTTATTTTATCATTGACATCATCGATCACTCATTTTATTAACGTCAAAAACAGAGTGTGGGTGTTTTTATAGCAGATTATAGCTGAAATAACTACACAAAATTGCACAAAAAATCTACAACGAATGCTGTACTCACGACGAGAAAAACTTCTTTTTTCCTCGGTAACAATTTCTTCCTCGTGTGTCTCAGTGCTTGATGCAAAATCACAACTTATTGTGAAATTCAGCAGTCTAAATGATGCGAAAATATTGAGTAGAACAAACAATAGCTGTCAAACCAATCGAACCGAATGAGAGCTCAGATCGTGAGTAAGGTTAAACCAATCGATGTGAAAGAGCGGGAGTGTGCCACTCTGAATGACATTTGCTTGTGTTGCAGTAATACAAATACGCATCGCCATTATCCTGCATTCCACCGAATTCACAAAATTACACACACACACACACAACTACGGTGCAGCCTTAAATTGTGGTATGCTGTCCACAAACAAACGTTCCTTTGTGTTGCACAAAGTTATATCGGTTCATTTGTTTTTATATTCCATCGGGATTCAGTTTGGTTTCATAATTTGTGCATACACACGCAGATACTCAACAGGCTGTGGATCTGTGTGTGATTTGTGTGAGAGGCTCTATTCACCGAAGCCGTCGGTCGATACCAGTCTGACATTTCTTTCTTATTTGATGCAGTAAATTCACATTCTAAGCCAAACTATCGTTCAATCGAGGCAAATTTCTTCACCTGAAGCCAATTCTATTTTGTTATCTGTTCTAAAGGAGTAGTATTTGTGTGGTTTATCGTAGATAACGGTTTGAAATAACAGAAAAAGTCATCAATTCAAGTGTTGAAATAGCGGATTATACTTTTTAGTTTGCACAAAGTTGTTTCTAATGAAATCATTCTCCTAAGAATCCAATTTCATATCGATTTGTGTCTCTTTTTTTTTGGTTAGATTAACCACAGCCTCGGAAAAAACTCTTTTTATACTTTCGAATGTAGTCATTGTACCCAAAATCTCTTTCGAAAACATTAACCATTCATTGTTTCCAGAGCTTCGGAGAACTCAACTCAGCGTCTGTTCCAAACGTATTCAGTGAACACCAAAATCACGTCGAATTTCATCATGGCTTCGACAACAAACAATTCGATTGTTCATTTTTGCAGCGGTTGTTCGATTGAAATGACATTGTTCGCTGACACAGCTCCAAGTACGGATGGTGATTCGGTGCCGAATTCATTTCTGACCAAATGCTTCCATGTTTTGTGCCGCAAGTGCCGGATCAAAGGTGGTCAACAATGCGCGGTTTGCAATGCGAATACTCGATACATGGCAATTTCACACCAAATGCCACAACGCTTTCGCTCTTACTTCGATCAACTGTCGCAAATGCAAACGCAAATGGAGAACCAGGCTAACTTTCAAATGTCACAGGCTCGATTGATTGGTTCAAAATTCATCGCCAAACGGGATCAGCTCAAGCAAAAGTGTGTTGAAACGAAGAAAATGGTCAACGATTCCAAGCAAAAATGCCAGCGCACACAAGATGACAAACACAAAATGGAAATCATCCTCCAAACGATTCGTGATGACAATCGGTGAGTGTCGAAATAAATGTGGATTTGTGGATTCAAGTCTATAGAGTTTACGAATCACTTGTAAGTGCGACTTTGAGTGAGAAAGAATGGTCAATTTTTGGACGGCTTTGAATGACGAAAAAACGAAAACGATTTGAGCAACTTGACTCTTTTCGAAACTTAAACAAAATAGCCTAGCTTTGTTCACGCGCTTGAGAGTCTTGTAGCGCTTTAAAACGATTGGAATTGCTTGTTTTAATTCTTGATTGAATCATTTCTATTGTGAATTTTTAAATTGTCTCTTCCAACTACAGTCGTCAAGCCGACAAACACGAACAAGATAGCCAACCGAAGCGATCGCAACGTGACCAATGGCAATTCAGCCCGAACAACACACAGTCCACCGTTCATGGTCATGATAACATGACATCCGAACAAGCCCTCTTGGACAACTTTACTGCCTTCGGTGATAAATTCACCGCTCCAGTTACTTCAGCAGCACCAGTTATGAGCTTCGGGTCGGACGACATGTTTCAATTCAAATGAACTCAGCGACGATTACCGCATCATTTATTTATGTGACAATTGTATCACACCGTATCACATACAATAAATAGTGTCATTTCAAACCAGGCTACTTTATTTACGATTATTCATCAATTTTCCGTAAATAAGACCAAAGTGAGATTAGCCTTAAACCACCAACTATTCACCAATATTTGAAGGTAAAATGGATGGAGTTCAATGCAACATGAAATTGAAAAATTAAGATAAGAAAGTTATTCTATTGTGAATGTTAAATTGAAGTAAAAGAAACATTATTGCAATTTCATGAGAATAAATTCATTGAAAAGGGTTCTTTTTCTAAAATGATTGATATACTTTACTTTTAATGATTAAAAAATTTAAAAACTTATTTAATGATGGTAGAATAATAAAGCAATGAAAAAAAAATGAGAAAAAGTTGACTGAATGAATAAAAAAAAAA
>NW_022595294.1:258961-287565 GCF_009176505.1 Sitodiplosis mosellana
CTTATAAGTACCGCGCGCTAACCAACTGCGCCACTAGGGCCATGTAAGTCGATTTGCGGAAGTTCTACCAGCTGCGTACGTTCGCAATTAATAGGAAACAACCCGCTGCGTGAACCGGGCGAATAAACACAATAGATGAAGAATGAACACACAAAACAAACACTTGAATTGATAATGAATTGCGACAAGTGAAATTGTGTAACGTACAATGTACGTGTTATCTCTCGTGGTTTCACTTTGAATGATTCATTCGGCTGAAGAGAAATACCGGCGTTTGTAAATGTGGTTTTATCAACAATTAAAAATGATGGCAGACAGTTATCAACGGTTATCAAACCTTGCGAATTCAATGCACAGTGTTAGTCATCTAGGCTATAAGAAGAATAATGTGAAACAAATTCAAATAACAATGGATATTCAACATTTCTGAATGTTTCAAATCGTTCATCCAGCAACCGTTCGAAGTTTTTTAGCGCCAACACAATTGAATTGTATCTGCCATCGATTGTCAAATTGAATCTGTCATCACTTGTTGTGAAAGCACACAAACTTCAGTCGGTACGGCATTCTGTTATCAATTGAATGCCAATTCTGCATACGGTCTATATCAAAGTATCAAATATCCATAACAAACGTAAAAACAAATCATCTGAAAAATTGACAATTCCATTCATTTTGAGGTAAGGTATCTTTCAGTGTACTTGCTTATCATTTAAATTATGTATTTGCATCTTCGTTGAAGTGTGTGAATCGCAAATCAGAATTCTCGGTCTTAAACAACAACAACAACAATAACAAAACAATTGCATCATGGAATTTGCATGCAAATCACACACACAAAATAAGAACGCATACATTGACCTCTGTGTGTCAAGAAGTGTAGTGAGAATCGTTTGTTATGTAGAATTCTGTGTGTGTAAATGTGAATGAGTTCTTATTTTGTTCGCTTATCACAATAACTGTCGAACATGATCCAAACACAAGTCACACGTTAATCAATGCAAAATAATAAATGAACTGAAACAATTCAATATCGAAGAGTCTCAATTTGAAACTGGAACATTAACATTTTTGTTGGCCCATTGGATTTCGATGATTTTTCAAATTGATTAAAATTTTTGTTTGTTTTTCTCTCCATAATTTTTAGAAATGAAGACGAATAGTGTTGAGATCAAAAATGAGTGACAAGAGAAGTGAAGTTGAACGGAATTTCCAATCAGAGAATGGAGAATTTAACGGCGGGCCAAAGTCAAATTCGAAATATTGCAGCTGCTATTCTCAAATTGGACATCGACTGTTTTGAGGAGTTTTTTGAGTGGCTGTCAATACGTAATTTGCTTTTGCTTCGCCAAACGTGCAAACGACTGAAACAAGTCGTCGACTGCTTCATCAAAACGCGTTATCCAGCAGTGAAAATTGGCTTCGGCATCATTACGATTAAAAAAGACAATTTCGATGAAATTCGACAACTTGACCCGATCAAAGTGAAAATGATCCAAGAGGCTACAGTCGATGTGGGCAAGATGACTGGAAAAAAGATTGATAAATTGACAGGAATTTCGGCTCAGTTGCAAAGATTGGAGCTCATTGGAGTAACCAAGGTTTACGAATCGATTCTTAAGTGGTGTACAAATTTGAAATATTCATCCGTTACTACCTCGGTCCATGGGCCAAAAACAGGCAAAGGATATGAATGGCTACTGCATCAGTATCTGTCGATTGAACACATAAAAATGGGTTACAATTTACGTTACTGGATACCGATATGACAGAGCTGAGAATATTTCTCCAATCTAATCCAAACATTCAAACATCCGTCGACTCGGTAACTCTTCACGCAAATTGCAACTGCTTTTTGGGATCAAACATTAAAATCGACCGTTTAAGCGTTTACATTCGGGACTATACCGAGCTTGATGTGGTTTACAGTTTACTTAATCAATTATACGAACAAGGTATCCACAAGCGATTGCATCTGCTCCTTTCTTTCGTCCGTGGTCAAGCAGACATGGATCGAATCACATTGATACGTGGAATGGATAAACTAAGTTTGTTCAGTGTCAAGTTAGGCAGAGGATTAACAAATGCCACCGATGCTCGATTTGCGAGAACTATACATTGAGAATGGTTTTAATTTTGATTTACAGAATGTGGACGTGGACTCTGTGGCAAAGAATCTTGTGAACGAGTTTACTTTGATGTCGGTAGCACTGACATCATTATGCCATTCATGCGACATGCTCCGAAGGTGAAGGAAATTAAAGTCGATTATCTAGAAGAAAGTGCCCATTTCAACGAAGTTATAGGTGTCATCGATCTGCTGGCATTGAACTAAGAGTGGAAAAGGATTGGCTGGTGCATGCAAGGTTACGATTTATGTTGAGGAAGCGATTTTCCGATGGACGAAATTTGAAATGACAAAGACTGAATTAAGTTTGGTCATTCACAAACGAGCTCAAGCTGTCGAATGGACCCATAAAGACTTAAATACAGAAATAGCCAAATAAAGGAAATGTCGAAATGAATTAAGCAAAATTTGAAATTGAAAATTCCAAGGAAAAATGGTAATCCAAAAAAAAAAAACCGAACTAATTTCATTGAAACTGTCGTGGGATCAAAAAGAATGGAAATTATAGAAAAAAACGTAGAGAATTGTTCAAAAATGTGCTGGCATTCAAAGAAATATTGTTCGACATTGAAACGCAAAATAGAATTTTATTCGTTACTCTTAGGTTTATACAACATTTCAAAAACCGAAATGCAACTTGAATAACACAAGTTGTAAATATGTTGCCAAAATGTTTTTGCAACGTGTTTTTATATGATGAAAGTCTAGATGGAAGCTAAGAAGTTCCTGCAACATTACTACAATGAAAAATTCAATAAAATGATTGCTTCTTTTTTTTCAACCAAATATTTCGTACTTCAACAAAAATAGGTCACATAATTTTTTTTTCTTCGGAAAGCTATCGTTCTTTTACTTTGAAATCGCCTCAGATTCCATTCCATATCACTGATACTCCAACACTTTGACGCATTTAAGTTGATTCGGTGTGCTTTTTGATAATATTACAGCTTACCCAGTTGGTTCATCCCAATCGGCCAAAACATAATAACTAGTTACTCAGATAGAAAATCGTTTAGGCGGGGAATTCGATTACCTTCATCACAAATGCCCGAGCAGTTGATCTTTGCTTAGGAAAAAAAATATAGACCAAAGCACATTTTTTAGTGTGATATTCAAACGACACAATTTAATTCATTTTCGCTCCTGTAGATAGCAATAAACATTTATTTTTCAATTGCCATTCTTGAACTCTGTTCGTTAATGAAAAAAGAAAACAGTAAGACAAATGGCAAACGTCTGTTTAAGGCGCTGATAAACAGCGCGTTTTAATTCTGTTTTCAGCGAATGAGTCAGCGATAGCTTTTGAGTATGCGTTAAAAGGATAAGTGTCTGCTCCGTTTTAATGCATGATTATTATATCTATATAATGAATGTGTTATGTCATTCATACATCCATTAAGTGAACATGTTACCGCGAACGTAATATAAGAGACGTATAAGATCATTGCCATTGGGTTTATGGTGACCAACGATTAGATCATATTGCTTGTTTTCAATAAAATTGTCAATTAATGAGCAGACAACAGAAAAAAAAACTACCCATTCATGCCCATTGAATTCGATGCAATGCTTCTGAATTGATGTTGTAATTGAATGTTTAAATCAAATCTTCGTTTCATTTTTTCCACTTAAAGAAACTTAAGTGCACTTTATCGAAAAATCTCTAGCGAGTTAGTCACAAATTTATAAAATAAGAATTCCACACAATCGGCATGGCATGAGTGTACTTTTTTGGCAACGATTAATTTTTATCGTTTTTTTTTCCTCGGGAAGTCGTCTGTAATTGAAAACTGATCTACATTTTTATTAGCACTACATGGAATGTAGAATACATGGAATATAGGCTATTGCATTTGTTTTTTTTTCCCAAGAAATTTTTAAGACTCTTTAGGCCTTATTTTTGGACCGAAAATTAACTCTTCTTTCTATCCAAAGTTCTAATTTGAAATAAAGCAATTACGCCTAATTACAAAAATATAATAATGTCATGTTCATGTAATTCATGTTTGAGATAACTCAAAAAAATTTTTTAATATTATTTTAATTCTCAATGTGAACTAATGTACAATCCACGCTCACATTATCGTTCCCAAAACCAAAATAAAATAATTAATTATACCATAATTTATTTAATTAATATATATTAATATTTATTTATATATCCATATGATTTATAACCAAATTTTTTAATGTTTCTCTTCCATATTTAATTTTTTCAAAGTACGGCAATTTAGTGAAAGATTTATCTAATGAACTTTTTGTCCGGGTCAAACATTATTGATTTTGATTACAATAATTTTCATAAAATACAGAAATGTATACTTCGATTGAAACTACATTCCATGTAGTGCTTGAATGAATAATTTGATGGGAAAATCAAATTAACGTTAAAAAAAAAACCATTTTAAACAACGCAAAAAGAACGCAGAGAGGAGCGAAGCGACGATCTGCGGTCTTGTTTTACTTTATCTTTGTTCCATTAGCTTGGCATTTTGGCAGTTGATGCAAAAAAAAATTATCTGAATTTAGCTGAATTCCAGTTCCATGATGGTTTGAACAGTTTGAAATTGTCCGTTCAAGATATGGGTTGTGAGAAAAAGATTGGTGTCCATCAAAGGAATCATTGTTGGGGAGAGAAATGTTTTTTGAATTAAATCAATTCAAGTAGTCTTGGTCAGTAGTCTTGTATTGTACACAATAAATGAACAATCAAAGAACAAAAAAAAATCAGCGAATTTCAAAAAAACTGTAATATCGATATATAATAGAAAATCGAAGTGAAAAGAAGTGCGATGCATATTTTAGTATTTTCATCATATTTGCTAATATGTTTCGGTGCAGCAATGCAGGAATATCCAGTAACCACGCCGAGTTCGTTGAATAGCTTAACAGGAAGTGGGCAAATAACAAAAGTGTTATCAAAAACATGTTCAAATGAAGTGATAAATTCGAATCAAACCAAGTTAAATTTGTGTTGTTGTACATTGGACGAAATCAACAATGTGATAGAACATCATCCATTTCTATCCAGATTGAACATTTCGAATTCTGAATTCAATACAACATCAACTGTATTAAAACATGCAACTCTAAGCGAACTCATTGCCTCACACAATGAAATACGTACCATTTCATCGTCATTCTTTAATGGATTACCGAATTTAACTTTAATCGATTTGTCTTACAATCAAATTAAATACATTGACGGTCGTACATTCAAGGATCTAACACAACTGTTCCACATCGACTTATCCAACAATAACATTGCCATACTTCATAGAGAGACATTTATGAAAAATACACGTTTGAAACAAATCGTATTGCGAAATAACCCGTTCAACGCTGGATGTGATTTTATCAAGTTGGGAATGAGAACTGCCGTGTATTTATCGTGGGAAAGTATTGATTTTAATATGAAATGCTTTGACCGATCCTTTTATCAGAACATAATCCATATCAACCCAGATATTGACACCAATGCCGTCTTTCCCACCTCCCGCCTTAATATTGCATTGCATTGCAAACAACAGAGTTTTAAACTGGTCACCGAATTGGATTTAAATCGCAAACAAATTGAAAATGTCGGTGATCTGTTGATTTGTTTAACCGCATCGCTTAAAAAACTGAATTTGAATGGGAATCACATTGGACAATTGGACTCTGCCGCCTTTCATCCATTTATCAATTTAACAAATTTAAATATCGGCGATACTGGTTTGGAAAAATTCGATTTCAACAGTTTGTCTCACTTAAATAAATTGGAAAAACTTGATATTTCTCGGAATAAAATCAGAAAATTTGATAATTCATCCAAGTTGAAGGTGTTTCAACATTTAACCCATTTAAATATCGAAAGAAATCATCTGGAAAATGCACAAGAACTTATTCAATACTTAAGCCCATCAATTGTCAATGTGAATTTATCCGACAATAATGTCGGACATCTGAATGCATCGATGGCCGAACATTTAAACAATGTAAAAGTTTTGAATTTGAGCAATACCAATCTTAGAATCCAAAATATAAACATGTTTGAAAACATCTCATTGGAGGCACTTGACATTTCTTACAATCGATTGGAAAATACCGATTTCAACATGAAGAATGTGTGGCAATTGAAAGTATTTCGAGCGGCTTACTGCAATATATCGAACGCATTTGACTTGATCAAACTATTCGGATCATCGCTTCTCCAGCTAGACCTATCTGGAAACATTCAACACGCAATGAACATCGATTTTGAGCCATTCGAACGATTGACTGGCCTTGAAGTACTCAACATTTCTTTCAACAATCTGCAAGAAATCGATTTGTCCTATATAAAAAGTCCAGATTTAAAGGAAATTTACTTAGATGGCAATAATTTGATTAACATTGATGGATTATTCCACTCAACTGCGAGTGCAGCCAAAATTTCAATAATGAATAATCAATTTTCATGTGAAGATCTGAAGAATTTGGCTTTTCAACTGAAGAACGATGAACAGATTGTGTACGGAAATTGTGAACCAAAAAACTATTACGGCAAAAATGGTGGATTGATTGGAAATGTGCATAGCAAACCGAATGAAAGTGGTACCGAGATAAAAGGTGTGTGATTTAATATATAGGGTTAATCTTTTACATTTAAGAACATAAATTGAACGTAATTGTTAATTCTTTTGATTCAGTTGCATCAACATTTCCAGATACAAATACTGGCTGGATGATATATGTGATTTTTGTATTGGGCATCACAGTTATCATGTTTATGGTCGACTATTTCATTTGTCGTGGCCATAGATTCATGCAATACCCGATAAATAAGAATAAAAAGCCAATCGTATTGTCCGATAGAAATAAAGAAACCATAGAATTTCGCATGACCAAGAGTACCATATACGAAGGGTCTTCATCATTATCTTCATCAGATGATGTCAGTAATTTTTACGATGAAATACTCAACCAAGACGTCGTGCCTAAGAACACCTATGATCATCTAAACTTCCCCATTTGGCCTGGTCGCATTCCATTTTCAACTGAAACTCATTATGACAAGCCCGTATCCAAACGGGTGCTACATGGTGCTGAGCTCGAAGTGAATGATTAAATTGAGTTGGAGGATCCTCTGAGAAAGTAGTTGAATACATTTTTTTTTGTCATCGATAAGAGTGTAGGTATATTAATTTTAGACAGTGGCAAACACTACTGTGCTGCAAGCGAATCTGTCAATTTCGACAAATAGTTTGTATGCATCATGCATGATGATAATAATCATCATAATTTTATGTTATTTAATAAGCGTACCAAATATAATTTTAAATCTCCATTATCACACATCAAAATATGTAATTTCGTCATTCCTGGTTTCTGAACTGTATTGCGCTGTAATTGCTAGAAAAAATATATCATATATTGTTGTTTTCTTCCGCGGGAAGTGCGTCAAATCGCATTTACGACAATTTTTTTCAAGAAATTGTTCACAATAAATTTGATAATATTCCAGAAATATTTCAATGTTTGACATCCTGTTTACACCGGAATTTGATATATTTTCTCTACACTACCGCGCAAAAATTTGGTCTTTCTATATGAAATGTATGTTTGCTATATGTTTTGAGTTATTCAGCCCAAATTTAGTTATAAACCGTATGAAATTTTTTTGAAGATGAGATTTGGCCAGCCCATGCTTTTGATCAACATTTTATAACGGATTTATCTTGGTTACTTGGTTAAATGCTGGATGATTTTGATACTTTATGCCAAATATGTTTTTCATTTTTTACTTTGACATCCTATCCAGTGATGCAAATAACTTTTGAACCTGGTGGCCTATTCAAAAAATCAATTTTGGCCGCCGCATATGACAGTTTCCCAAAAAAAACCATACGCCGGCCAAATTTCACATTAAAAATCTTCCATTCGGTCAGAATTGGAGTAGGTTTTCATATTGGACACTGAATTTGGGTGAAATATGGAGAAAAAACGTGGCAACAATACAATTTCATATGGAAACACCAAACTTTTGCAAGGTACTGTACAATGTACATACTAAGACGCAGTAATTTTTATAAAAATTATAAATATCAAGTATTTAACTTTAAATAATTTAAAAAAAATCAGAGCATTGAAGCAGCTGGCTATGTGGCGCTACCAATGAATAGATCTGTTCAACAGCAGCTGTTGGTTGCGTGCATATTCGCTGTGACGCGCCGTCGTTCATTCAACGATTCTGACCCATAGTGTTTGTCTCTTACATTCACACGGAAACAGACAGAATTTGGGAAGAAACAGACAGAGAAGCATATACAACACACGAGACACATCGTAAGCGACGCGCGCGTGCACACACATAGCTGCCGTTCGTGTCTCGTGTGTTGTATACGCTTCTCTTTCTGTTTTTTGTGTGAATGCAAGAGACAAACACTATGTGTCAGAATCGTTGAATGAATGACCGCGCATCACAGCGAATATGCACGCAACCAACAGCTGCTGTTGAACAGATCTGTTCACCAGAAGCGCTACACAGCCAGCTGCTTCAATGCTCTGAAAAATGCGTAGGAAAAAAAACGATTCCTTCCGGGAAATGAAAATTAGTATAAAAGGCGTTTTGAATCTGAATGATTTAGTAAGGATGTATACATTATTTCAGTTACATACTTTTTTTTTGTCAATAATTTGCATTCAAAATTCCAATTGAAATTTTTTAAATTCGTAAGTGAAGAAGGGGAAAAACACAATATCGATGTTATTTTGAAATTAGAAATAGTTCCAATTCAATTTGAACCATTGCGACAAACAAATTCCCTCAGAATATTTTAGTTTTAAAGTGCAACATAAAGTTTTTTTTTTCATATGGAGTTGTTGTTGTAAACTCTATATAAAAAAAAAAAAAATTATGTTGCACTTTGAAACTAAAATATTCTGAGGGAATTTGTTTGTCGCAACGGTTCATTTGTCGTATGGATCAAAAACTGTTTTGTGACAAGACTTATCTTTTACTTGAATAATAAAGTTTTCATAAACGAAATAAGTATCGACTTGTATTTTCTATATCGGAAAAATTTTGAGATATAAAATGATTAAAATGATGTCGTGGTTCGTGATCACCGTTTTTGCATTCGGTTTTATTTCTGCATCCACAATACCAGTTGCTCAGCAAGATCGGTGAGTTGAAACTAATAAACTCAAACTAGTATGATTTTGACGATTTTTCCTTTAATTTTCTACTCATCCAGAATGAATCTGTTCCTGTTGCGTACCGCAATTGAGAAAGGTGTGTTAAAAATTATACCTTGAATTTGTTGAGACTGTTTTAAATTTTGAGCCAAAAAAAAAAACACTCTAGGTAATGTAAGTGAAACCATGCGTTTAATTCAACAAGGAATAGATCTAAATGCTCGATTTGACGATGGACAATCTCCAATTCATTTTGCTGCAGAGATGGGTAAGTGACAGTAGAACAATAATATTAGTTTTCTACACAACCGTGTCGTGTGAGAAACGTATTGAGATCGCCTTAGATTTTAAGATACCTTAAAAACCCGTTTTTTCGATTTTTGAACTCCAAAAAATGTGAATCCAGCGTTTTGTTAAGGTCATAGGGTAGGTGCGTGGTAAACAAAAATACGGTAACAAATTTGCTATGTTCGAAATTATAGAAAAGTGAGTATTGGAATTGCCCGTTTAAAATATGATTCTTCACTCATTTTAATGCATGAAGCATGAAAAGCATGAAAAGTTGTGGTTTGATTAAGACATAAAATAAGGAATTAGATAAACAGACATGGAAAAACTAGAAGAAATAGTGTAGAGAAGTTCACCTTACGAATGTGAGGAAATTTATTCTATTTCATTGTGTCCAAAACGCATAGAAACAGTATCGCATAAGGCAGTTATCGCATAATTATCGCTCGATAATTTTCTGCATGTGGTGCCGCAGAATACGATACTTGAATAGCTTTTGTTTTACGACGCACGCTTGCGTTCGTTTCGTTACATGTGCAAAGTACGAAGGCTATTCAAACTGCGGCAACACAAGCAGGAAGTTATGGAGCGATATTTTTGCGATAACTGCCTTATGTGATACTGTTTCTATGAGTCTTGGACACATTGTTATCAAGATCATCCAAAGTGTTTGTTCAAGATCTATGATGTTTTTGATAGCAAATGATCTTAAGTAAAGATCCAAGTAATTTAAACTTATATATAAGAGACGTAATTCTATTATAATGAATTTCTCACATATCAATTTGTGTTCATCAAGATTGAATTTAATTAAGGTCTGAATGAAAATGCTTTAATAACATTAAAGTTGCGATAGTTATATTATCCACCATTATATAACAGCTTATTGAATTTAATTGAACAGGTAATTTGAATGTTATTGAAACTCTGATTGATCATGGCTCAAATGTCAACGATAGAGATGATGATACCCAGCAGACACCTCTTCATTTTGCTGCAGAGAAGGGTAAGTGACAGTAGAACAATAATATTAGTTTTCCACACAACCGTGTCGTGTGAGAAATGTAGCTGCTTACAATGGTTTGCATATTTTGTATGTGCATTTACATGAACATTCAAATTAATTTCTTATTTATGGCAAAATCAATGTCATCACATTTTAGGCCATGCGGATGTTGTCAAATATCTCATCCAACACGGAGCTTTGGTTAACGTCAAAGATAGTGATGGAGGGACTCCACTTCATGAAGTGGGTTGGAATGGTAATTGTTTACAGTTTTTTTCTATGTCGAAGCTCAAATATTAAATTTGTTCAATCATCCAGTTGATGCGAACGTTACCAATGTTCTCATAAAGTACGGTGCGAATGTTAATGCTGAGGATTATAGTGGGACTACGCCGCTTCATAGAGTTGCCTTATTGGGTAAATACATGCCATTTCATTATTGTTTTTTTTTTTTCTTCAAATATTTCTTTTTCATTTTCATTCATTCTTGACAAAATCAGGTGTGCCCGATGTTGCCAGAATCTTAATAGAGCATGGTGCCAATGTCAATGCTATAGACAGGAGTGGAACATCCGTACTTCACAAGGCCGCCAGCAATAGTAATTATGTGATATTTTATTTGTTTTTGAAAATCCTAATAAAAGTTACGATTGTCGTCCAATGTAGGTAGAGCGAAGGTCACTGAAGTTCTTATCAAACATGGAGCCCATATTGATGCCATCGATTTTTCAAATGGACAAATGACTCCGATTCATTATGCCGTGGCACAGGGTAATTGTCGCAATGATTTTATTATCATTTTTTTAATGTTCATGTAACATGAACTAGATTTGGAATAATATTTATGAATTTCTAATGCAGGACTGGGTGATGTTGTAAAAGTTCTCATTGATAATGGGGCCAACGTAAATGCTAAGAGTAAATTTGGCAAAATGCCGCTTGATTTCGTTGCGCCGAATGGTAATTTCATAGATTTTCTATTTATTTTCACCACATATAGAACAATTGAGGATATTTTGATCCATTTCAATCATTTTAGGTGAGGAACATATAGAAAAAATGCTCATCGAAAAAGGTGCACATCATTGAAGTTGCCAGTGAAAAAATAGTACGATTCAATGTGTCCAAAATGCATATTTTCAAGATAGATAGATATCTAATATCGTGCGATATTTCCTAGCGGACGCTTAATACACACTGCCGCATTATCCTATACTAAATCAAAGTTCCGCCGCACACATAGGAAAAAACGAATGCAAGCAAGCGATGCGAATATTCTGTTATGCTGCTTTTCTTTATGTGTACGACGGGACGTTGATTCAGAATGACATAATGTCTGTGAAGCGTTCGAAAGCAAATATTGTACGATAATAGGGAGATACTTGTCTTATGCGATATTGAAAATATGCTTTTTGGACACATTGCCACAATTGAATCAATTTAATCGATTTTTTAAAACATTTTTTGGTCAATCACAAATCCCAAAGTCATTCTATTTCTTAAATAGTTGAGACAAAATATGTAATAATGCTAAGAGAATAAAGAAAATGGAAATTTTTGCCTCGAGCCTCGAGATAAATCATTTATCACTAGATTCTCGAATAAGTTTCAAGCTTTACAAGGTGAGTGTACAAAGCAGCAGCAGAAGCAGCAGTAGAAACAACAGTTGCAGCTACTTTAGATTGATAGATTTAAGTAAAATTTTCACAACATTTTTGATTGAATATTCTACGGCAATAATTCAAATTATTTTCGAGGCAAAAAAAACTTATTTGAAATTTTCAATTTTTTTCTCTCGCACGGGAATTGTAACTGAGGCTTAACTTGCTGCTACACAATACCGATCTATATATATTGAAAACATTGAGCAGAACATTAAAAATCAATAATCGTACAATAATGATGCAAGAATTATTTATTGAGTGAGCATGAAGCCAAAGTTCATACATAGCTGAAGGGCTATAGAATTCGATTAATATTAATTGACCTCATTCTGCATTTAAAACACAACTAAAAGTATCACAAATTCTCACAAACATTGCGTACAACATTAAAACACGCAAAAATGGCCACAAATACGGCGTTTATATCGCAAATACTATCCGTTTGAATATTTACTCTGGTTCTCTATGCAGTGTATAGATTGTCAACGCTTGATTTGTGGTCACAAATTTATCGGATGCTACAATCATAGGAAAAAATGTGGGAATTTGTGGTAGTTGAAATGCATTAGCATACAAAATATTTGCGAGGCATGGGAAAACATTGCCCATACGGATGTAGGATAGTTTTTTGTTCATTCTGGCTTTGGAATTCCAGCCACATTTAGTTACAAAACGGAAACGACCTTTATTCGCTAACCAGGTTTCAATGGACGGAAATCGCCACAAACTGAGTTGTGGTTGCAGAAACGTAAAACTGTGATAACATCCAATTACACATGTATATAAATGAACAAACTTTTGCTCGAATCGAAGAGTAGTCGAATAATCGTTGGTTTGAAAAGAAGTGGTGTTCAATCAGAAAAATTCATCGCGATGTCTGCAGAACAGAGTGGAATAACAGATGGTATACGATTACTTTTTCAGCGTCCAAACGAGCCATTATTCACTGTGAAAGACAATGGCAAAACCGTTTTTGAGCTACCATCAAACTTTTATACGGAACGTTACGAAACTATTGGAGCTTCCTTGAGCACTCGAATTGGAGAAGACGTTGAGAAAACAATACATTTGCGACCAATCCAGCAACTGAACCTAGATTTTACGAAGTCAATTCAATTGCGTGGTTCCTTTTCACTGTTTATTAAAAGCCATCAGGTTATTGCGGGCGAATTGATAAAAATATTTTTAGATTCATCTGAGGAAGACTTCATTTCGACAGCAGCCTTCATCAAAGATCGCGTTAATCCATATTTATTTTTGGTAAGAACGACTCAACAATAGTGAAGAATAGTGAAATGTTACCTCAATGGAATATGCAATGAAAAATTGTCGTGATGGAAAATTAACGTTTAAATTGTGATATGAATTCCATTTTTTATGAATATAAATTTGAATTAAATTAATCATTTCAGTACTCATTAGCCACTGCTGTGCAGCATCGAAATGATACACAGAATCTATCATTGCCATCGATTGTTCAACAATTTCCCGATCAATTTGTGGACTCGTCGGTGTTTCCGCGCGCTAGAGAAGAAGGTTCTCTAGTACCGGCTGAAAGTCGTATTCCAATCGAGATAAAAATGAATTTTACAGCATCGGATCGTGAACCAGAACAACGTTTGGCCTATTTTCGTGAAGACATCGGCGTCAATATGCAGTAATTTCTTTTATGGATGAGAACATTCAGTTAAAGATAAAAATTAAATCTGATTTTTTTCTAATTTAGCCACTGGCATTGGCATCTCGTATATCCAGGTGAAGGCCCATTAAATGTTGTGAACAAAGATCGACGTGGTGAACTGTTCTACTATATGCACAGTCAAGTGAGTGAAGCACTCACTTCATTCACTGATGATATCATCGGTATTTTCATCATTTTTACATGCATTTTCATCACATTTCAAGCTCAAAACGTTTTCAACACTATTTCAATGCTTTGAATCTAAGAAAACCAATTAATTGACATTCAAATTTTTAAAACTCCCAAAGCTCGTGGCCCGTTATAACAACGAACGTTTTTGCAATCATTTGGAAAGCGTTAAACCGTTGAATAATTTCCGTGAACGCATCAAAGAGGGATACTTTCCGAAAATTGTACGAAGTTTAAACAATCGTGCATATCCAGCGCGTCCAGACAATGCCCAATTACAGGATCTGCATCGCGATGATGATAATACGGAAATTGCTGACTTGGAACGATGGCGTGATCGAATTCATCAAGCAATTGATCAGGGTTATGTCGTTGAGCAAGGCACCAATCAACACATTCCACTCGACGAAACGAACGGAATTAATATTCTGGGTAATGTGTTGGAAGCGAGTGCGATATCACCAAATCGGCAATTGTATGGGAATCTACATAATTTGGGCCATAATGTTATTGCATACGTTCACGATCCCGATGGTACACATTTGGAAGATTACGGCGTTATGGCTGACGTAACCACGGCGATGAGAGATCCAGTTTTTTATCGCTGGCACGCATTTATCAATTCGATCTGTGTTAAATTCAAAAATACTCTGCGGTCTTATCAACCGAATGAGCTATTGTTTGAAGGTGTTGCTGTGAATTCGGTTGATGTGCAAATTACAACGCAATCAAAAAGCACCATACCAAATCTGCTGTTAACTTATTGGCAAAAGTCAGATGTGGATCTGGGAGCTGGTTTAGATTTTGGTCCCGGCAATGTTTATGCACAAGTAATTGACTTTTGATCAGCAGTCGAATTCCTTATCTTCCTTTTTTACTTATGATTTCTTCTTCCTTTTCTTTTCCATTATCCTCAGTTCACTCATTTACAGCACGCACCCTTTGAATACCGCATAAATATTACAAATGATGCGTCTGTGCCCAAACAAGGCACTTGCCGCATATTTTTAATCCCGAAATTCGATGAAAGAGGTGAAGCACTGCGCTTCCGTGAACAGCGATCTTTTGCCGTTGAAATGGACAAGTTTGTGATTAATTGTAAGAGTATGAACAATTGCGTTACATCAAAAAGAATATTTTTTAATTAATTTTTTCCCTCAAATTTTTCATTTTCTCTTTGTGTGAAGTAAATCCAGGAGCAAACGAGATCCGTCGACGTTCGGAACAATCGAGTGTGACAATTCCATATGAACGATCATTCAGGCGTATTGGAAGTGAATACCAACCAAAGAATGGCGAAGAACTGGCTCAATTCCAATTTTGTGGTTGTGGGTGGCCACAACATATGCTTCTGCCGAAAGGAACTCCAGCAGGCACCAAGTATGACATTTTCGTTATGGTCAGCTCATATGAACATGATCGCGTCGATCAAGTGTTAGATAGGTAACTTTTTTTAAAAATTTATTTGAAAAAAAAAAAAGATTTTATACAAAGAACCATATGGTTCTACATCAAGCTCTGATGTGGACAGCATTGTTTGATATATCACAGTGAATATTGTTTGGGTTAAAAAAAAAACTGAGCAGATTTTTCATGGTACTGAGTCCTTTCCACTGATATGCATTCCAAAGCTGTTCGCATATGGCCCAAATGAAACACAGTGTGATCCAAACCGGGGGCACTTCAAATGTCACTCGATCTGAACACACACACACTCATACAAAATAATCAAAACTCTTTACCTTTACATTTCATTCTAGCGGTGTACTATGTAACGATTCGTTTTCATTTTGTGGATTAAGGAACAAAAAATATCCTGACGCCCGTCCCATGGGCTATCCATTTGATAAAAATTCACAATTCAACAATCTGGACATTGGATCATTGACGGAATTTACTGAACATTTGACAAATGCGACTCTAGGTGAATGTTCGATTCGTTTCACAGATGCAGTCATCGATCGTGTTTAAGTGCGCTCTGCTTCAAAAATTTGTTTCATTTGAATTTTGCTTACTATTCATGCGATTGACTGATGCTGATTGCGTGAAGTTTACTCCGTAATAACCGAATGATGTAAATAAAGTGAAAAATAAAACAATCGTCTGATCATCTTATCTTACATTTATGTAATTGAATCGACGATATTCAGACATTCCAAAGCAAAAAATGCGTTTAATAAATGCGAAATGTTTATAATACAAACTTTGTAGCTCCACATTTTCAATATTGCATTCATAGCAGTACAAACTTAAGGGAGTCATCTTGATCTTTCTCTCTCTCTTCGAATTTTCTTCTAAACAAATTCAGCTATGATCGAAAAGAATCAACTTGAATACATTAGGACACATCAATTACACCCAGTTAATTTTTCAACGAAATTGAATTAAATTCCCTTTAAATCGGTTATTATTCGCAAAAGCAATGAAACACAAGAATTTATTTCATTTTTCCGTCACTTTCCCCTCAAAGATGTGAGTGAGCTCCAAGAATTCAGCAGTCGATTTGTCATTTTTGTGTTCATAAACATTGTTAGCATTTTTAGGTCTTCGCTTGGTCGACAGTGTCTGATCGACTCAACATTGTTTTCCAGTTTAATGAGCAACAAATTTCAAACGCAACATTCACAGCACCCGACCTATTCATTCCGACCAACAACAGAACTAACCTCTGAACATTTCACTCATTGCGAAATGTCGGCGGCAAAGTAACAACCTAAAAAAAACGGTGGTATTTCGGAATGAATGAGCAAAGTAAAAACCGTTTGCATTCTTGGTAAATAACACTTGAGTAAATGTTGCTTATTAAGAAAAAAACACGCGGCTTAACAACAGAATGCTAGTGATCAGAGCAATCAAAACAAATAATATATACACCGTGCGAATTAATTAAAACGTATGTACACAAGCCGAAAAACACACGAACCGACCATTTACAGCGATCTAAGAGCCAGAGCAGCCACATCGCCTGCGTTGAATATAAAAAAAAATTAATGCTTTGCCTAATTTGCATTACAAAAGGTATCGAGAATGAGAGAAATAGAAATTAATTATTGTTGATTATAGTCTAATTCAAATTCAAGCAATTTTTTTCATTTCATCTTTCATTCTGTATCGCTTTTTATACCATTCTAAATCGATCCATTCGGTGGTATTTCGAATATATGCTCTTTTCGTAATCATTTATTCCGATAAGTTTCAATTTGCTACGTTGTGTTCAATGAACATTTCTTAAGACGCATTCAGCATGGCAATAAATTTCAAACGGATTGTGCCAACTGTTTATCTATCGTTTTTTTTTTTGCGATAAGCACAAACACTAAATTTGTTCTTCATTTCGAAATTTGAATTCAGTTTAACGTGTTTTTTTAAACGTTGTTTGTGTTACATTTACGTGATGTCAATGTTCTGCCGAGCGGCAAGACTTTTTTTTCTTGTGACCGCGCCAAGTGACAAGACAGTGGAGTTCTTCTTCGTCTTCTTTCATAAACTTCTATAGTCTCTTTTGGAAGTCTTCAAAGTATGTCTCGATGTGTTTTGTCCGTAGGTGTACATATTTGTTTTGTTTAGAAGAGAATTTACCGGGCAATTTATCACTAAATTCAAAACAATTGGCCATTTATCATCAATGTTGTAAAAGTGGGCTATTTTGAAAACACACTCAGGCTATCGCACTGGTAATCGGCCGCAAAAACGGTTTGAAATGATGTCCACCGTACGAATGAGAGACCCAAATATCGCAATCGCTCTTCACGACGCTGAAAATGTTCCAATGAGACACGAACCGAAGAAACAATCATGCAACAATGAAAACCGTTGCCGAGAGAGAGAGATAGAGAAACATGAATGTGTGAAGAAATTTTGAGCGTGTAGAAAAAAATGCGGAAATTGTTTGAAATTTGAAAGCGCGCTAGACACACAGGTCACGATTCGGCTGTGTTTGTGTGTGTTTGTGTACACTGTTCTTTTTGTTCCATTGGATTGAATAGAGACATTTAAAAGCCACAACAATATACCGCTTGAAACCGTACACACAATTTTGGCGATGAATAAAAACAAATGCGGCGTTTGATGTGTGGAAAAAAGTCGAACGGCCGACGAGATGGTGTGGGTAAAGGGCAGCCGGAGAAGAGGCGAACAAAGTTGTGGTGATTGTGTGTGAGAACAGAGAGAGAGAGAGAGAGAGAGAGAGAGAGAGAGAGAGAGAGTGACGGAATCGAAGAGAGAAAAACTAAAACAGAAAATGATTGAAAGAGAAAAAATCAGAAGAGAA
This sequence comes from Sitodiplosis mosellana, assembly GCF_009176505.1. Taxonomy (NCBI): domain Eukaryota; kingdom Metazoa; phylum Arthropoda; class Insecta; order Diptera; family Cecidomyiidae; genus Sitodiplosis; species Sitodiplosis mosellana. The sequence continues at coordinate 277,346 of NW_022595294.1, forward strand.
CGGAGCGAAATGAAGCAAAAAAACGCAAACAGACGAAGAAACCGATCGAACAAAAAAAAACTAGGTAGCGAAAAAGAGAAGAAAAAGAGGCAAAAAACAGAAACAAAAACATAGCAATGCTAGCACATGGTTTGCACGTACTTCGCATACATGCACAGACCGCGCGCGACTGTTCAAGCATTCGGTTGCAATGCACACTTACGATGCGGCTCGTGCTTTTGTGTGTGAATCACTCGAATGCTGTTGCTTTCACAGCTGTCAAAGTACTACCATACAAAAGAGAGCGGCCGACCGAACGGGAGAAAGAGAAAGACGTAGCACCAAAGCAACGTGTGCACTTTGTGTTTTTGTATTGTTCCGTGTACGCTATTTCTTTCTTTCTTTCATTCTTCTGTTCACCTCTTCTCTAATCAATATTGTTGTTATACTTTGTTTTTCCATTTCGTTTGCGTTGCTGTTTGTCGGTGGCCCGAGTCGTGTGCTAGTCTCAGTAGTACAAAGGCACGAGTAAAAGTCGACAGCATTTCTCTCGGTTCACGCTGTCTGTTTATTCCATATATTTATTTATTTTTCTTCTGTAGATAAGTTTTTTTTTCGCTGCGCTAATTTGTGTCCGATTCATCGGAATAAACGGCAGCATTTTTGTTTTGTTTTGTTTCGTCTATGGTGCTATCGCTATTGTCAAACAAACAATCACTATCAGATTGATTGTTTCGTCGAATTGGACTCTCTTTTATGTTAATTGTGTTAGTTCAGTGCAATCAGTGATTGCCAATCACAAAGTGCTCATTCTCGTTAAATGTGACGAAATCAAAAGTGTTCAACACGTGAAGCAGAAAAAAAAAATTGTGTCAAAAATTTGTAGCCGAGAAGGAATTTGGTTCGTCGATTGTACAGAAAAATTTGAAACAGATTGCATATTGTTTGTGCAAATTAAAGCATTTTGAAATTGTTTGAGCCCAGCTGAAAAATTCATAAATTTACTCGTACCAAAGTGAAGAATTCCGGAATTTAGATCGGAAAAAGAGAAGAAATAAGGAATTTTAATCGTGCAAAAGTGGCAAATTTATAAATTTTTTTGCACAACAGGAATTTTACTAAAAAAAAAAGAAACGAATGTTCAGTGAAATGTCGAAAATGTCGTGAATTTTGTGTTGACGTACCCCAAAATCGATCGAGTGTGTGAATGTTTTTTCCCGTGGCCACTCAAGAAAAAAACGCGCACACACACACACGCAGCGACAATAAGATCACATTCTTATTGGACGGTGGCTATGGAATTGTTGTTGCACTGTGTCAGTGTGAATGGGAAAAGAATAAGAAGAAGAAGACAAACCGACAACGAAGACGAGAAGAAGCAAAAAAGCATACGAAAGACACACGAAGTAACCGTAACGAAACGTATAAACGTCACACACTCCAGCACCTAATTAAGTGGCCCAAGAGTTTCGAGTACGACAAGATTACGAAATAATCTACAATTATGGCAAAACGACACACTGCTTATATTACGGTAATTCTCTAATTCATGTAACAAATCTATTTCTCGCTTCGTCTCTCGTTCATTTGGCGCGGTCGCGGCCGCTGCTGCCACCGCTGTTATCGTCGTGGAAGTTGTTGTGTGTTGCGCACTGCATGTGAGAAATTTAATACATTCATGGACGCGCGATATATGATGTAATTTGTGCGGTTTCTTTCGTTTCGTTTTTTCATTTCTTACTACTCTGACACAGAAAATTCAAGTGATATTTGTTATTATTTTTTAAACAAAATGCGTGTGTGTTTTTTCACCCATTGCGACATACATAATTTGTTTTGTGTGACTGAGTTTTTTTTTTGTTTATCGCTGATTTCTCAATTGGTGTGTGCGATTTTTCTATCGTTGTTTTTGTGCAGGGTGCACGAGTCTGGATACCGAATGCAACCACAGTGTGGGAAGGCGCTCAACTGGTTGACGACTTTCATGAAGGCGATAAACAATTGAAAATTTGCTGCGATGCCGGCGACGAGCGTGTCATTGAAATACGAACCGATAATGATTTGCCATTGCTACGGAATCCAGCTATTCTCATTGGACAAAATGATCTTACCGCCTTATCATATCTACACGAACCGGACGTTTTGCACACACTTGAAGTGAGGTGAGTAATGCGAATGAAATACAAAGCAACAAAAACGCATTTTTTTTCTGCTGAAACAATTTCATTCATGCAACATGAATATAACACATGTTTATTCAAATCGAATGGAATGTTTGCCGCGAGATTAATCAACACACTGATTCATATTAAATTATCACAATGGCATTCAGAGATAAGCGAAGAAAGCGACTATTTAGCTGCGAATTAGCAGAAATTCGCATTTTTCGGGGCAATTTGCTTTTGTTTACGAAACAAAACAATTTCGATCCGTGCAATTTGAACCATGGAATTCGATACGTAACATTCAATCGACCGCTATATAATAGCTTTTAACCGTGAAAAACCGACTGGATTTGAACTTTTGAACCGAATCATTCGGAAGTTGAATGCGCAATTTTGTGGGTGAACGAAAATGCTCGCTGATTGGATTTAAAATGAGCGAATTGATTTTCGATTTGATTAAAATTGATGAGTTTGTTGAAATATTAGATGGTTTTTGGTAGAAAATGGGCGGTTTTGTTGAAAAATTTGACTTTTTAAATTCAAAATTAGGCATTTTCACCTGAAAGTGGAAATGTTTATATAAATCTGCATACAAAAAATCGATTCCAAAATGATTTCAATAAAAAAAATTCGAACGTTCCATGAAGATTGGCAAATCGAATTGGCATGGGTTGAAAATCCATATCATGTTTTGAAACGTACGTAATTCCGAATTATCAATTTGTTCGTGGAATCATCATTAATGATGGAAATTCGAATTTGTATTGGAAATGGGGCCATTTTTGATACAACATCAAGACTTGAGACGTTCAAAATATTGAACTTGTACGAAAAAATCAATGTAAATTACTTAAATTCAACGATCAAGTGTTATTATACTGTCTCCATGAACATTGAATCAATTTTCCATTGTGCTAATGCTATTTTGAGAGGTACAGTCTGTTCATTTCGTGTCATTTTGTACATTTTTTGCTAATTTCGAGTCACCTCCAGTGATTTTTGCATTTTTCCGTGATTTTTGCATTTTTCCGTGATTTTCTGACTTTCAAAGCATTTTCCCGAAGGTAATAACAGCCTTTCTTCTTCAGATACCATCTTTGGCGCCTTTGAAGCCATTTTAAATTGCCCAAAGCTAATGATAGTGCGCGACGATTCATAATTTATGAACAGTCAATAATGATCATTGATCAGTGTTCGATCTGAAAATTATAGACAGTTTTTGATAGGTACTTAAATCTTCTTCTTCATTTCGATCATATCGCAAACCTAAGACATCTTCAGTTTCCAATTTTAGCTCCCGTTCATCGATCTCTACTTTCAACTAAAAGTCTTTGAACTTTGCATCATCTTCCGAAATATCGTTCGAATCACACTTCTGTTGAATACAACTTTGAAACACGAAAATGTTGAACATTTTAATGTTCGAATCACACATACGCTCAATCATTAATGTCAATCACGATCAGATCTATAAAAAAATCACACGCTAAACGGGAATTGTCATCTCTAAATAAAAGTCAAGCAATCACGCTTTTGAATGCATTAATACAATGTTAACGATTTGTTTAATTGACTCCAGTTGATGGAAATTGCATGATAATCGAATGGTTTGGTTTATCGAATCGTCAACTTTGATCGGCTTTAGTGCTCGAATTCTCGTGTTGAAATTCTCAGACGTATTTCAATTAAACTCATTTTTCCATCAAGATTAGCGAAGAAAAGCTCGAAAAGAAATGCTTAGAGTATTGCATTTTTGAAACGATTATCTTTATTAATTTTTTTTTACTTTAAATTTTTTCTTTGAAAAATCTTTTTTTACTCCATTTTCTGTACAAAATTCTTCATTTTTGGGATCAAATCTTGACTTTTTCACTCATTTGTCAATAGTTAATCAGTAATTTTTTTTTATTTGTTCGAATTTTGATTCTTTTCTGACATTTGTCTCCAAAATTGTGAAAATTTGTCCAAAGTTTTACTCCAAAAATCAACGATTATTCAGAATTTTCATTCAAAATTTCAATAACTTTCAATTTTTTTCTCCTAACTTGAACTTCCGATTGTCATCTCTTTGTCATTCCGAAATTTCCGTTTCAGATTCTGTGATCGTCAGACAATCTACACGTATTGTGGTATCGTTTTAGTGGCCATAAATCCATATGCGGAGTTGCCATTGTATGGTCCGGACATCATTCGGATGTATCGAGGTCAGACGCACCAAAGTCTGGAGCCGCACATATTTGCGGTGGCTGAAGAGGCTTATGCGAAATTGGAGCGCGAAAAATGTGATCTCAGTATAATTGTATCGGGTGAATCGGGTGCTGGTAAAACGGTATCAGCCAAGTATGCGATGCGATATTTTGCAGCGGTTGGCGGCAATGAATTCGAAACGCAAATTGAACGCAAGATTTTGGCCAGTAATCCGATTATGGAAGCCATCGGCAATGCAAAAACCACACGTAACGACAATAGCTCGAGGTTTGGAAAGTTCACCAAGCTGCTGTTCACCAATCGAATGAATGTGATGTCATTGACAGGAGCCACAATGAACACATATCTGTTGGAGAAATCGCGTGTTGTGTTCCAAGCGCCGGGTGAACGAAACTATCACATATTTTATCAGCTGTGTGCGGCCCGTGATCAATGGCCCGAATTGATGTTGGATCATCAGCAAACGTTTCGGTATTTGAATCAAGGGAATACACCAAACATCAATCGTGTTTCGGATTTGGATCAATTCTCTGAAACGGTGGCTGCACTGGATACGCTCGGGTTCACAGCCGGTGATGTCGACGACATCGTTAAGACGTGTGCTGCCATTTTGCACTTGGGCAATGTCAACATTGCGCCGCATAAACGCAATTCCAAAGAAGCCGATCAAGAAGAATGCGACATTTCCAGCGATGATTTGCATTTGAACCTCTTCGCCGATATTATGCAAGTCGACCGGGAACAGCTACGCAAGTGGCTGATTACACGACAAATTGAATCGATTAACGAACACGTTCTGATTCCGATGAATCAAATTGCAGCGGAAACGGCACGTGATGCGCTCGCCAAACATATTTATGCAAAACTGTTTACACACATCGTCAATATTGTGAATAAGAATCTGGAAAGTGGCCATAAACAGCACTGCTTCATTGGCGTTCTCGATATTTATGGATTTGAAACGTTCGATATCAATTCGTTTGAACAGTTTTGCATCAACTATGCCAACGAGAAATTGCAGCAGCAATTCAATCAACATATCTTCAAACTGGAACAAGAGCAGTATTTGAGCGAGGGCATCGATTGGACCATGATCGACTTTTATGACAATCAACCGTGCATCGAACTCATTGAATCGAAATTGGGCATCCTGGATTTACTGGACGAAGAATGTCGGGTGAGTGATTGGAGTTTCTTGTTTTTTGTTTCGCATTTCTTGCCGTTGGATCATTGAAAGTGATTTTAACTTTGCCGCGAACCATTTTTTTTCTTTACCGACAGGTTTAAAAACTCCATTAGCCCATCGATTGAGCTAATTTGGTTCATTTCAATTTCTATTCGATTGAATTGGTGGACTTTGTTCAGAAGTAGCTCAAAGTCGGTGCAAGACTTAAGCTTGAACTTTGAACTAATTTTTCTTTCTCCACTCATTTTTTTCCCTCATTTTTGAATCAAATCCAAAGAACTTTACGTCTGTCTTCATTCTGTTCCAACCATTTTTACGGCTTTCTTCATTGAATCTTTGAATGAAGTTCATTCTATTTCGATTCCTTATTGTGTCTTTCTTCGTTCTTTTTCAATTCCTTAGAATTCGCTCATTTCCAACAGACGCTGTGTCTTCGCTTTATTTCAAACTAACAAAAAGAAGAAACACATAAGAGCTCGGAAATCCATTAAAAGTTCATAAAAGTACTGAAAGAGTTGTTTTTTTCCGCTTTGAGCTCGATCTATTTTCGATTTGTTCGCATTTATTGAATTTAATAACAATAACTATACAATTTTGCCAATTGAAACAGGTGCCAAGAGGTTCAGACGAATCGTGGGTGGGGAAACTGAATGAAAAATGTGCCAAATACAAGCATTTTGAAAGAGCTCGCTTCGGTAATGCGTGTAAGTATACGTTGACTTTTACTTTACCTCACTTTCGGTGTCTGTTTTGCTTTTTCATTCTTTCTGCGTGTTATTTTCGATACTTATTCGATGATTGGTTATTGTTTTTCATTAAACAAACGCAAAATTCTGTATTTTCAATCCAATTTTTGTCATTTTCTATGGAACAAAGAAGAATGAAGTTGTCTTTTTTCATCCAATTTTTCAGTAAGCATGCTTACGGTAGCAGCTGACCTCAAAGAATCTTTTTTCAATTATTTGTTCGTAACGTAATCAGTTTGAAGAAAAAAATCAATTGAATAATGTTCAATGAACGTGTATTTTCCCCGAAAAAATCAAACCAATTCCATTTCCCAATATTAAAAAATTCCATGGAGAGCAATGTTCAATGAAACACTCAAAATTCTAATCCGCCTCCCATTTATCGTTTCAGCCTTCGTAATCAAACATTTCTCGGACACCGTGCAGTATCAATCGACGGGATTCTTGGAGAAAAATCGCGACACAATCTCAAAGGAGCTGGTGAATGTGATGCGAGAGTCAAATTTGCCCATTTGCCGTACGTTGATAGCGTTGGAAGAGCGTACTTCGTCGCATGGCAAAGAAACCAGTCTTGATGGTCGTGTCAAGATCAACGCCGCCAAACATTTGGTAAACAATCCGGTTTTTATTACTTTTCGGGTGAATTTTTATGTTCCAAAGAACAACACACTTCTCTGTGGACTTTTGTTAGATTGAATTCTATTTCTTTGAATTTTATTTGATTACATTTCTTCTGGAGTTTTTTTTTCTTCCAAAGTTTTACTTCAGTTTGAAACAAAAACTCCAAGTTTGAATTAATTTAGCACGTTTTTTCCTTCACCGTGTGTGTGTGTGTGTGTTCTGTTTCTATTTTTCCATTTGAAACCTTTTGATTATCATTTTTATGGCCCACTGTCTGATGGTTTAATGATTTTATGTTTGTCGCTGTTTCTCTGTTTCAGGAATCGAAACCCGCGCCGAAAAGAGTTAGTCCGACTTTGAACGTTATCTCCTTGTTCATTTGCATCTATAAATATAACACAGGCAGAGAGAGAGAGAGAGAGAGAGACTAATTTTTGCGCTAGATTTTAGATAAGACGGTCATGGTTTTAATCGATATCTCTCTCCCTCTCACTCACTAATGACCTCTGTGCATAAAATACACACTTTCTTTCGATAAATCGATATAATTCCGCTTGAATATCGCTGATATCAGCAAAGATAACAATGGCAAATGGTTTTGATAACTTTTTCTTTACCTTAAATGGCACCAAGCCGATTTCTAATCGCAAACTAACCAACTCGATACACCGTTTTTCTTTGTTTTTTGGCCTACGGTGCGGTTTTTTTGGTTGAATTTACACTTTTTCGGGATTTTTTTTTCCATTTTTTTTGTATAAATCTCCAATTTCTTCTTTTTTCCCGATATTTTGCCTTTATTTTCTTTAATTTGCACAATTTTCTGACTTGGAATATAATATTTCATTTAACCTTTATTTATTAAAATGCATTTTATATCCACAAATTATTCAGTTCATATATAACATAAATTGATGAATTCCGATTTGTTCGATTTAAAATTCATCATGCAAACATCGTTTTCGAATCGTTTTTTAATTTTCGAATAAATATTGACATAATAATTAATATTAATTTATGAATTTTACATTCATTTAAAACATTTCATTGAGTAAAAGTGCACCGTGGGAATTCGAGAAAGGTGTTTGATTGATAACTTTTCGATGGCTTCGACTTAGTTACTTTCGTTCAAGCCACCCTATTTTCTTTCCATTGATTAAGTTTGGCTTGAGCATGGCAGACCTTTATGACAACTTTATTAGTTTTAAGACGTTATCTACTCTCTTTTAAACGGTTTAATCTCTTCAAACTGTTAACAGCTTTGGTGATAGGACCATTTAAGCATTCTCATTTTTTATGATGGGACGAAATGGTGTCATTTTGATTCTCTCATTTTCGATCCGACATTTTCTTAACAATTCCACAACCTTTATTCATCCTTTATTACTTTATTTTAAGCCATTTAATCATAAAACGGTGTCTGTTCAAGCAACCTACTAACTGGGGTTTTGGTTTACCATATTTACGTACAAACAACTAATGTCAAATCTCTTCAAATAGGTTCAACCGTCAAAACAACACAAACACACCGTGGGAACACAGTTTCGAGACAGTCTTACGAAATTGATCTCAACACTGCATGCCACCACTCCGCATTATGTTCGTTGCATCAAGGTAATTTTGACATTTTTTCGGTTCTAACCCAATCGCATACCAACTTAAACAAAAACGAACATTAATGTTCGAATACTCTCAATCAAATACGACTCAACCCAATTTGCTTTAAACTCAAAATTTTATTCAAAAACTAATCCCATGCTTTTCACTCATTTCTCTTCAGCCAAATGACGACAAAGTCGCCTTCAAATGGGAATGCCAGAAAATAGTGCAACAGTTACGAGCTTGTGGTGTCTTGGAGACAGTTCGAATTTCGGCCGCTGGTTTTCCATCACGATGGACGTATGAGAATTTCTTCAGTCGTTACTTTTTGCTGTGTAAATTGAGCCAGAGCAGTGACGACGAACGGGGGTCATGCGCACACATTGTTCAAAATTACATCACCGATGAGGATAAATACCGATTTGGACACACGCAGATATTCTTTCGCGCTGGTCAGGTGAGGTGTTGAGTCAACACAGTTGGCACTCTTTCTGAAAAAGCTTCGAATTCGGAAGAAAATGTCGGCTTTTGTTTATTTTTATTTTTTCATCAAAATGTCCTGTTCTATCCAAATTTTGATCTGAATGAAAATCTAACTCATCTCTCCCCTTGTTCCATTCACCAGGTGGCATTGCTAGAGCAAATCCGAACGGACTTACGGAAACGATATATAATCCTCGTACAATCGATGGTGCGTCGATTCATTGCGCGAAAGAAGTTCCTGCGAAACAAGCAGTTGGCATTGGGATTGCAACGATATTGTCGTGGCTATTTGGCGCGTTGCAAGGCGCAGTCGATACGTCGCGAACGTGCTGTGGTTGTGGTTCAGCGACGAGTACGTGGTTGGTTGTGCCGAGTGAAATACCAGCGCGTCCTAAGTTCGGTTCTTTTGATTCAAACGTATGGCCGTGGTTTGCTGGCGCGTCGCTTGTTTGCTGTTCAAATGGACAACTACAAAGCGACTGTCATCCAGCGCTATTGCCGTGGTTATTTGGCGCGAAAAGCCTTTACCGAACGCAAACGCAAAATTATCATCGGTCAATCGGCCATTCGTCGTTTCTTGGCTCGTCGTCAATTCAAGAAACTGAAGGCCGAAGCGCGAACCATAACCCACATGCAGAAAATGTACAAAGGTCTTGAGAACAAAATCATTTCGCTGCAGCAGAGAATCGATGAGCTCACCAAATCCAATCAACAGCTATCAAAACAAGCGGCTGAAGTGCCTGAGCTCCACACCAAATTGGAAGCAAAGAAACAGATCGAAGATGAATTCAACAAATTCAAGGCACATGCCCAGATTCTTGAGAACCAAGTCGAAACGTTGAATAAACAATTGGACGAAGAGAGAGATGAAAAACTGGCTGCTTTGGATGAAAAAGCCAAAGAGGAAGCGGAATTTAAGCAGAAGTTCTTTGCGATTAGCGCTGAAAATGAACATTTGAACCGGAAAATTGAAGAACTCCAAGAAAATCAAAAGGAGGTAGCGTCTGCCGAACGATCACAAGTGCTGTCCGATTTGGATGACAACGAAATTCATCAAGCTTATCAGAAAATCGCACAGGAGAAGGAACAATTGGAGAAAGAGAACTTCTTACTTAGCCAAGAGGTCGATCGACTTAGTCGATTACAGCCAAACTCGTACTTGTCACATTCTAGATCGGTTAGCAACGTTTCTAGCGTGAATATTGACGAAGATTTTGGTTATGCATCAGCCAAAAA
>NW_022595294.1:290565-298553 GCF_009176505.1 Sitodiplosis mosellana
TGTGTATGTGTATGTGCGAATGTAATGCCACCAAGTAAAATATGAAACATATGAAAAAGTCTGACTACACTTTTATTTTACATGAAACCTGAATGTATGCATTATGTGTGTAATGTTTTATTAATCCACATTATTGCAACAAATGCATGCAAGCCACACTTTATCAACCAAATGAGAAGTGAGACAACTTTGATATGAACACATACATACATACTTGTGTTCAGTGTAAATGTGACATCGCAGGAGCACACAGGCACATCGACTTTTTGAATAAGATTCAGTCACTTCGGAATCCGCAATTGAGAATGTTCTCAAATTGAATCAGAACTTCTACTCCAGCAAAAACTCAGCCATTCCGAGCATTAGAATCGTAGAAATTCTGTTGTCAATCTGTTTTCTGGGCTCTCAAACATAATCTACATGAAAAAGAAAGTTTGTTTGTGTAATCGCTTCTTAAAATGAATACGAAATAAATCAATAAGCTATAAAAAACAGATCCATACAAATGAGAGAAAGAAAAACAGGGTGTAACCAGTGAATAGGGTCGATTGAATTTTTCCCCTTGCGCACGATTCCAAAATATATAAGTGTTCAAACTCTCAAAGACTGAAGCGTGGTTATTTTACCTTTTTATTAACCCTGTCATGTATTGGTTCAGTTTTTATTTGCAAAGAAAACTTTGCAAAATAAATCTCAATATGTGAATACATTCTTAATGTCATTTGAATTTATTTATTGAACACGATAAATGAATCCTCATTTTTATACACTCAATGTATGAAATTTCATTCGGGCCGACTTTCGCTATTTGCAACGTTTTTTTTGCCGTTTCTCGAGTACCAGTTATCAATTTTTTTGTGAATGGTCTTATCGAAAGTTTTGAATCGTTTTTCGAGGTCGGTCGTATTGCCTGAATTTATACGTTGCCTGTACATTTCTATAAAAAAAAACCATAATTATTTTCACATAATAAAACAACAATAATATATATATTACCTTTCATTGTCAGGATTTCTTTTGTAGATTCAATTGCATTGAGACATTCCTGCTTCGTTAGACCCCCTTTGGTTTTTTCAGCGAGATATGTAGGTGTGAAATAAACCTCAAAGAGTTGTTTCACATATTTTCGGTCATTCGAATCATCATTCGGAATACTTTGAAGTGAATCATGCTGAACTTTATGCATATGTAAATGCCCACGATAGACCACGAAATCCTACAAATGTGAATCAATTTTTGTCTGTATCTGACGTTCATATAAACAAACTAAAAATTAAATATACATACGCCACATTCTTTCTTATCAACGTCCATTTCTACTGGATTTTTTTCATCTGGAAGGGAAATATTCAACGTTTTTTCTGCTAATGCTTCCAATAGTTGCAACTGAAGTCGATAGTTCACCGAGCGAGCTTCGCGGACATCGGTCACCAAACTTTCAATATCAGCTTTGAGCTGGAAAAAATCACACGCTGTTTCTCAAAGTAAAACTATCAAACCAATTACAAATCACTATATTACCTGTTCAATTTGGGAGTCTTTTAAACATTCGTGCTCAACAGATTCATCCATTTTTTTGAATCGGAACGTACTGCGAAACACATGTATTCAAATGAAACGTCAAAAATTTGCGCGGTCATAGCATATTGAATCAATGAATTTCGAAAATAGTCATTCTCTGTCATATTCGAACAAGTGTTTACATATCCTATGCAGAATCGAACGTTTCAATTCGCACTTTAGTGCAAAAAGTGAAATGATCTATTTATTTAAGAAAGTAAATTTGTTAAACTAGAATATTTTTTACTTTGTGGTAATAACCAATCCTTAACAAACTAAAAAAAATTACAGAACGAGCGGAAGAAATGAAGCACACATTTTCGTAGGGAATCTCCCAATATATTTCGCATATAAAAATTGTTTCAACATTTTTGGTGATTATTAAAATTGGCAGCTCTTCAAATCTGTTCAATTTCTCCAATTAAAAACAAACATCTGAAAAACCTCACATAAATCCATAGGGGTATTGCAACTACCATAAAATATATGTATTTCATCAAGTTTATCAAGCTCTTTCTAAGTTTATGCATAGTGTTGAACTTTTGTTCAAGCTCTACCATCGAAATGTACAGTAAAATAATTTACGGGCACGACGTAAGATGGCGTTTTTTCTGGTCAAAAAAGTTGCAATATCCCTTTGCATAAATCATAGCAAATTGAATCAGAATCAATATTTATGGTGTTCTGAATTCTGGTTTTTGATCCGATCAAATTTCATGTCCGTAAACAGAGGTTGAATGTTCTGTACATTTATTCCTTCCATTTCATGTATTTCGTATATTATTTGCCTGTGTAATTTTTTGTTCATGCTTAAAATTGAGATTTATATGTGTGTTTATTATGATTATTTCATACGAAGAAGTGTTTATGTACTGTTTGTTTAAATCATCAACATATTTTTCAAATGGCTACAACACAAGATTCGCGGTTTTATCGCTAATCGCCCATTTTAATTCATAAGTTGCTTTGTATTTTTCTCCGTTTATTTTTGTTAGCAATGTAAATAATCCTTCAACAGTTTTAAGCTTTAACTCATCGACTTACAAACTGAAACATGAAAATGTCTCTGTCTATACATAAAAAAACTTCAACGCCTTTGAAAGTGCATTTTTGTGAGAAAAAAATTGAAAAATAATTAAATTAGACGCTAATTCTGGTAGTCAAATCAATGGTCAACATTTTTCTCCTCTGGCACCAACTTTTCGGCTTCACTTTCAGCAACTTTTGTATTAGAATTCTCGCCTTCTTCTTCATCATCCTTTCCTTTTGATTTTGTTGTAGTTTGAGTTATCTCTTGTCCATTGCCAATGTTTTCTCCCGATGACTGCTGTTTTGGCTCTTCAATCGGAGGTTGAGAACTTTTACTTTCTTCCTTATTTCCCTTTGGATTCGTTCCATCCGAAATACTGGAAGACTGTCCTTCACTTTTTCCCTTCTTTCGTATATAGGTCAAGCGATTGTCAATTTTCTTATAAACCAAATCTTTGAACTTTTTCTTTCTGGCTTCCTTCTCAATCCCATCAATTTCAATTCGTGTCTCATAAAGTTCTTTTATTTGTTGACAATCGTCGGATTCAAGGAACTTGGCCTTAATTGCTTTGTTTGTTATCTGTGAATCATTTTTCTTAAGACTTGTAATGAAACCGTCCAAGAAATTTACGTTAATGAGACCATTAACATACTTTCCGTCATTTTCCTTGGAATTGGAAAGGTTTTGAGTGTTTGTATTTGCTTTTTCGGACATTTTTGGCTGATTAACAGGTGGTTCCTCTTGAATAGATTCTTCGGGTGATTTTTGAACAGATTCTTTGGTATGATTTTGAACACTCTCATCTGATTTCTCTTGAACAGTTGCTTTTGGCGAAGATAGTTTGCGCAACAGTTGAACGTGCAACTCTTGATTGAGCGCATAAAGACTATTCAGCTCATTACTCAAACCCTTTTTCTCGAATTGTAGCTGAAATTTAAAAAAAATTGAATTATGGCGCATCAAATTACAACCGACATTCAGAAGTGTCATATGACATTTTGTTTACAAGTGATCAATCGAAAAAAATTAATGAACAATTATGGCTTGGGTGTAAAATCAGCTATCGCTTGATATCTAACAGATTTATTGAAAACCGATTTTATTTTATCGAATAGAAAGATGACCTCACTTACTTTTCTGATAATCATGTCTTTGTAGCAGCTGTGAATGGTCGGCTCATCATTGCAATGCAAGTGTTCATTTTCTAAACAAAAAAAAATGCTTTGCAAAATTTTTTTAACGGTAATTTCAATTAGAATTATTCACGGTTGCTTTCAATTTCATTCTGGTTTTTGTTATTTTGCTGGTTAGACTCATCAACAACGATCAATTCTGTCTCTAGAACGTCACTTATTGAAACAAAATCGTCCTGCTGCTGATTACATAGGCTGCTACTCTCAGTTGTACGGGATGAAGTTTGAGATACGTTCGTTGAACGTCGTTCATTCAAATTTCTCTCGTTCATTGAATCATCCAGCAAAATAGCGCTCAAGTTGCTATCATTTTCATTTCATCGTGCGATGTATCGTCCAGTGAATTATTTGGCTCATCTTTTCAATCAATTAAAAGATGAATTAGTGGACTGAAAAAAACTTGGAGGGGAGGGGTAATAATTACAGTAATTTACCTGATTTTTTCATCACTTTCGTATAAACCCAGTTGGCGTTTAATTTGACGGCTTTTGCAACATGTTTACTTACAACTTTCGATCGGACAACGTGTTTCAGATTGTCAGATGAGAGTCTTTTTTGTTTGACCATTTGTACATGGTCGGAACAGTAAACAAAAAATGAGAGTAATTGTTTGCTGTCAAGTGTTTCCTTCAATGTTTCATTTTCAAAGCCACATGATACGTGTATATAGCGCTGACATCCTTTTCTATTGCATTTCATGCAAATCGATTTTTCGTTGCAAAATGCACACACTTTCATTAAAGATTTTGGCACCTTGGTTATATCAATCGGTTCCATTTGTTCCATATCGTGAAACACTACGCCTGTTGTGAATAATGCACATGCACCCAATTTTCTTCTGTTGTTAGTTTCATGCATCCATTTGGCTTCTGGCAAAGGTCACATTTGATTGATTCCGGCTTAATATCTCTGCTGCATGGAGAGCAAACGAAATTGTCACCGTCCAAAATCCCGTAGCACAACACGTGTGCATTGACTTCACACTTATTGCAACTTAAAATCGGATTTTCTTTTTCTGATGGATCATAGCAACACATGCACTTGATTATCGTATTGGACATTTTGATAAACTTTTCGATTTTATTTTCCGATAAATTAACACTAATGTATGCACGAAATGTTGTTCGTGGAAGTACAGGTTATGAAATGTGGAAATTCTCTGTCAAATTAGGTTAGCTTTCACTTCGAAATGTCAAGTGGCAAAAGGGTTTTCACAACGAAGCATGTTCGAATTTCGAAATATTGACTTGTGATTGCCTTATTGTAAACTGACATGTGAAAAGTGACATCGCATTCTGCGTCAAACATTATTCAGTCGCAAAAAGGTATAAAATATTCTTTAGAACTTTGTGCTATAATATCAACTTAATTCCGTGACTGTTTGTTTCCGAAAAATTGTTCATTTTTTCTATTAATAGATTGTTATCTATATGTTTGTGTAAAAATATAACAGTACACACACAATGAATACATTAGATCTATTCATGTTAAATCGGCAGCCAATATTTTTATTGCATTGCATATTTTCACACGTGGCACACATGAATCACTGCCGAAGAAAAGGGTATAATTGATATAAAAAGAACGACGAATGCGTTGTGTGCAATCTATGTTTTATATTTATTTGTTTATGGTGACGAAATTTAAACCTATTAAAAGCTATCATTATAGGTTTTGTGTGTACACTGGCTTATTAAGTCTGATTTTCAATTTTTGCCTGAATTTTAACGGGGAGTTTTTTTATTTGAAATTTGGATACATAAATCTTTCTTTTCTTCGCTAAGACAAGTTTGATACACTAAATTGAATCGAGACTAAAGAAGAAAAAAGTACAAAATTAAAGAACCACCATTTGGTGTGCAATGTGCATTGAGTATTCAAAATAGCCAGAATATGCCATTGAAAGTGATTGTTTTGATGCCAACTCTTTGAAGTAAACAATCTTGTTGAGGTCATAAACCACTATACGTCATCTTAATCGATCGATTGGGTCATCACTTAGCCAAATGTAAAGGAAGAAAATTAACAACGTTTTTTTTCATGTTTTTTATTACTCTTTTTGATGGCTGGAAATTTACGTTTTTCTCTACCGAGAAACCAAAACTATCGTACACGTGCAGCACGTGACGTGCTAGACAAAAAGTAATAGTTCCGATTTTTGGACACTTTATATGATATCGTGTTCACATTTATCGTGTTCAATAGATAAGTTCAAATGTCACAAAAAATATCAAGAATGTATTCACATATGAGAGTTCTTTTGCCAGATTTTCTTCGCAAATAAAAAATGAACCAATACAGGGGGTGCATGGAGGTAAAATAACCACGCTTCAGTCTTTGAGAGTTTGAACACTTAAGTATATTGCAATCGTCTACAAGGTGAAAAATTCAAATGGACACTATTCACTGGGCACACCCTGTTTTTTTCTTTCGTTTGTATGGATCTGTTTGTTGTTGCTTATGACGCGAATCCCGTCTTATTCATAAAGTCGATGCGTATTCACATGCTCTCACTTGCATTCGCACATACACATGTAGTACTGTCGGAGAAAAAAACGAAATTAAAAAACAAACACTATGCATCGATATAAGAAGAGCGACTGCGGTTGTGCACAGTCGTTGTTTGTGGAAAGGAAATTTGATCCGTCCAAAATTGTTTGTTGCAAGAAAGTATGTTTTTTTCCATTTGGAATTTCGATACATACATTTTTTTCTTTGATGAGACAGAAATCCGGCTGTGATATACTTAATTTAATCGAGAGAAAGAGGGAAAGAGAATTGATTGGAGAATTTAAACTGATAAAATGTGCATCAAGTATTTAAACTAGCCAAAACATGCGTTTGAATGAGAAATATTTTTGCACATCTGAACTTATTCGATTCGCTGGACCGATTCAATTCGGTTGTCGTTTGGCAGACATAACATATATACCTGTACATGTACATGTTGCTTGAGATCTCACATATACACTGAACACAAATCATATCACACCTCTCATTCGCTTGAATAAATGTGGCTTGTCTGCATTTATTGCAACAATGTGGATTGATGAAACATTACACACATATTTTCATTACATTTCATATTTGACGTAGCACACATGCACTTTTAAGTACTGCCGAATAGAAAAAGGAAATTCCAAAGAGCGACACGGCGACAAATGTGTTGTGCTCAATCTATTTTTCATATTCATTTGTTTAAGGAGACGAGATTTGAGCCCATTAAAAGCTATAACAATTAATTATAGGTTTAGTGTGTATCCTTATACCTTATTAAGTCGGATTTTCGATTGTTACATAAATTTTAAAAGAATTCTTCTGAAATTGAATCAGGAGAAGGTCGGACAGAGAAAAAATTGCAGTGAATACATACAGCTAACATAATATCTGTTCCTAAGCGTTATCTCCTGAATGGCTGCAGCTATTTTGAATTTTTGACTCATTTTCTAAGAAAAATTCGTGGCCTCTTTAAATTTTTGGTAAGTATTTCAATACTTTTCATAAAAAATCTGTCATAAATTCAAAGAGGCTACGAATTTTTGCGGGAAATGAGTCACAAATTCGAAATAGCTGCAGCTAATTAGGAGCTAATGCTTAGGAACAGATATTATGTTATCTGTATGTATTCACTGAAAAATTGCCACAGAAGTGAGTGTTTTGATGATGGAATAAGTCATACCTACCTCCTTGGTATTATATTTTATATGTCAATATTCCACCATGCATAGACATTAACGACCTATTCTTCTAAGTAAACAATCTTGTTGAGGTCATTGATGATTACAATTTACACCAACTTCATCGACCGAGTCGTCGTTTAGCCAAAGATACAAAATGTAAGGAAATTCTTCTGAAAAACTCGTGGTTGACCTCAAGTTCTTCAATTCAGCCGAAGCTACCAAACCGTTACCTTAATTGATAATTATCATTTTCCGCACTACTGAGATATAAAAAATTGATTTCCTTCAAAAAAAGTCAGCCCGAATGAAATAATGTGATAAATTCAAACGGAAACTCTTTGCTGGTCAAACACAGTTTTTCTCTCGCTCATTTGAATGGATCTGTTTGTTGTAGCTTATCGACTTATTTCGTATTCAAAAAGTCGATGCGCATGTTTGCTTCTGCTTGCGATGTCACATTTACACTGAACACAATACATTTCATATTTTACTTGGTGGCATTACATTCGCACATACACATACACA
>NW_022595294.1:301553-318939 GCF_009176505.1 Sitodiplosis mosellana
AGAAGTTCAGATGAAAACGAAGCAATTCAGAAGCATTCAGAAGTGCTTCGCCGGATTCAGAAGAAATTCAGATGAAAACGAAGCAATTCAGGAGCATTCAGAAGTGCTTCGCTGGATTCAGAAGAAATTCAGATGAAAACGAAGCAATTCAGAAGCATTCAGAAGTGCTCCGCCGGATTCAGAAGAAGTTCAGATGAAAACGAAGCAATTCAGAAGCATTCAGAAGTGCTTCGCCGGATTCAGAAGAAATTCAGATGAAAACGAAGCAATTCATGAGCATTCAGAAGTGCTTCGCCGGATTCAGAAGAAATTCAGATGAAAACGAAGCAATTCAGAAGCATTCAGGAGTGCTGCAATATTTTGATGAAAATTCAGAAAAAAGAAGCAAAACTGTCCGATGATGAATTGCTTTTTAGAAGCAAAGGCATTTCCACTCGGGATATTGCTTCATTTCGGAAAATTGGATGTAATTCCGGAATGTAAATCGTAGCAAATAAATAGAGTCAATCTTACATGTCTTTTGAATGGGATACTGTTTTGAGGTAATCAACCAAATCAACACGTGGAAATTGCCTTTGTCATGGAGCTTTTAGCGTATATATGTTCTATTTCACAATGAGATGTATGTATTCCAGTTGTGTTTGTTCCCCTCGAGCAATGTGGATGTCTGCGTCAAAAGGATACGCTTTTATGTATCCTTAGTAATGCGCGTGTGTGAGAATGGCAATGTCAATGTCAAAGATGACGTTTCAATCAACGCACTTTGCTATGAGGTTGTCAGTGTACGATGTAGGTTGAATGACTAGATTGTGTATTTTCTTTCTATTTTAAAATTCTAAACATTTAATATAGCTTTTCAAAGCATTTGGAAAATTTCTTTTTCGTTTGCACCGTTCTATTACACCAATTCTTTTATATTGAAATTCAGAGAAATTCCGGGGAACCAAGTTGATTCCTTAATTTTAATCCAAATCAATTCTTGAAGAACAAGTGAAAATGCGTTGTTTAAATGTCACACATTGTTTGTGCTGCATAAGCTTAAAACCGGCAGGAATACTTTTAGGAGCATTAGGAATTGCCGGATGTATCTACAGTATTGCGATGGCAAAGTATGAGATTAACAAAGATTTTGAGTAAGTAGTCGATTTATTCACAACGGTGGATGTGTTTGTGCGCTTCAATAATATTCGTCCATCAAAAAACACTTTACTCTTTTACATATCAAAATGAACGGAAATTTTGAAGAAAATATCAATAGTCATGGCCTAATTATGGACTTTTCTTCTAGAGTCACCGAGATTTTAAATAATGAAGTCATGGAACATCAACTTGCTCTCAAATACTTTTTTGCTGTGCTTCAGCTGCTTACATCCACGCTATGGTTGTTTGGAATATTCACAGTAAGTTAAAACGACTGTACGTAATGAATCGTCTTTTGGTGTACAGGCTAATTCTTCGAACAATTGTCAGATTATTGAATTTGGCGTTAAAAATTTGCCCATTTTGAACCAGATGTAACATTTCTACCGCAAAAATGCACTTGGTCAGCATTTATTGAAGAATCTAACTATTTTTATACTGAAAAAATGAATCACAGAATAAAGTTAAAATCGTAAATTTCGAATTAAGTGTTGAATCGTCATCTCTTTCTCTCAATTTCATTAGAAAAATCCGCATCTAATGTTGCCCGAGTTGATTCTCTCGTTTCTCTTTCTCCTGTTGATCGGACTTTTGGTTGGTTTGATGTTTTTGGTCGCTGGTTCATCACGTGGAGCCAGGCTACATATTATAGCATTTCCTGCATATTGCATTGCAGGTAATGAACCTCAAAAAACGCACTATGCAATCCGTTTACTAGTGGTTTGTTATGCAAGAATGAGCATCAAGATTATTTCATCAGTGCTTAATGAGCTCACTGACAGCAGTGCTCATTGACTGAATCCATGGATACACTGCAGTGTAGCTAAAAAAACAAAAATTTATCGAAACATAAATACTGAAAAATGAAGATTTTCAACTGAATTTTAGCTTTTTTTATTTTTAGGCTTGTTATTCCACTTTTGGATTGTTCGTCTGTCTTTATACAAATCAATGGTACACAATGGCAGAAACACCGACACACGTTACATGGGCCACGAACTAAATGAAATACGAACATATGTTTACACAGTTTGAATATGGAATACTGAAGGTTGTCGGAACTTTTGGAATGAACAAAGTGTATCAAATGTAATTCATTCATTTATTTTCGAAATGAAACAATAACTTGCTTGAATTTGAGTTAAGGTGAGCAATAAAGAAACTACGTCCCCTTTAAGTATCCGAATGAGAATTTTCGTTGTATTTCTTCATGTCAATTATAGATAAATAATTTCATAAAAAACCATCAATGTATCACTAACGATTCGTAAAATATTATTTTTATGTATTTTAAAAGAAAAAAAGCGTTTTATTTGAAGTGTATTTCCTTTCGGTTACTACGACAGAAGCCAATGAATTCCATTTTCTTCGGATGATTTCCGACCGTAAACTATTAGTTCGATTCGTTCATCTACAGAAACGAAAGCGAAAAAATCCCATGCTGGGTGACTATTTTGATGATGACTCAATTGGCGTTTTTTTTTTTTCATTAATGGTCGATTAAATAATAGTGGTTTTAATAGGTAATGTTAGTGGCTATAGCGGTAAGAAATCACATTTTCTTTGATTTGGCTGAAAGGGTTCTCGATATCTTGATTTTTTCGAAGTTTTGGACCGAACAGGTGACATCCTTGTTACTAAGTTCTTTGCCTCATATTGGTCATCAATTTTCTCGTTTTTCCAATGCTGGGTGATATCGATATCATAACTTCCGAATACATCATAGGAATTCGATGAAATAGATCGATTTATATCACCATGAGTTGAAGAGTGTCCATGTCATCGAGCCTAATTGCACAACGAGCAACGCACCTCTACAATTCACTGTGAGAAAACATTCTTCACCAAAGTTTCATTCATTGTTTTGTTCCTGAACATGATAATTATCGGCTCTTGTTTTGTATCCAGCTATCAACTGTAAAATGAAGACAATCTCCTCCATTTGAATATTTCCCCATGAATATCCGTTGGCTAGTGTTCATATTATTTCGAACAATTTCAGCAAACACTTCCATTTTCTTTCAACAGATGTCAGTGAATGCTGAATGAAGAACGAATAATTGCCGATTTTTACTTTCCGATTGAAATTCACATAGAGCACATGAAATACGAATGTGCGTGTCAAGGTTTGTCTATTTCATAGCTCAAGTCTGAGTAACATGGAATATAAGCAACATACAATTGCTATCATTCCATAGAAAAACGTCAAATTTTCCTATTTCTTTGTGTCCTTTTTTACATTTTCATTGTTGATTGTCATTTTTTATTGACGCAGATACGTTCCATTTCATTTATTTTGATAAAAACAATCGATTTGTTTTCAAAAACTCAATTTAGAAAGAAAGGCGGATTTGTTTGTGCTTTAAGACTTCATTCAATCGTGAAAGTTCAACAAAAACCACTTGGATTGAAACAAATTTACTCGGATAAATCAATATCAATTGATTTCGCTGCCTTCGAACTATTTGATCGAAAAATGTGATTTTCTCTGTGCCTCTTCATTCCCAATCGATGGTTTTTGTTGAAAATTTTTGATAATTTTTCTGAAGCTATCGGCAAAGAGTGTTTTTTAACGTTTTCTCTCTCTCGCTCTCTCTCTCTTGTTGATTAGAGTGACTTTTAACTTAAAAATTCCAAGCGATTGTTCATAATTGTGCAATTCAAGTAGAAAACACCTTTTACAAGTGATACAAAATACCAATGGCCACCGAATTCGCATTAAAATTGAAAATTCCAACCGTTGACAAATTTTGTTGTTGCATTGCACTACAAACGGGAGGCGTGGTTTTAGGTGTAGTCGAAATAGTCGCACGTTTCCATTATATTTGTAAGAAATTTGTTAAGGGGATCGGCGTGACCTTGGATTTCGATTCGTATGAATCCGATGAATTAATCACAGAACATCATTTATGGGATGAAGAAGTATTAGACATACTATCAATTGCGCTGAATTGTAGGTATTTCAGGCGAGATATTTTCGATTTTAAGAGTTGATTGATTCGATAATGAATTCTTTAAGTTGATCGCTTTGAAATTGGGTTATTTGATTGTAAACCGATGACAAATTTATCTAGTTGATTGATTCGAAGTGTTGATTTTCCAATTCAGGCATAAGCATGTTTGTTGCGGGTGCTTTTATTGCCGGGATTTTCAAAGAACGGCCAAATTTAATGTTGCCCTTGGTTGTCACCACCTTAGTTACTTTCATCGTATTTATCTTTAGCACATTATATTCAATGTTCAGCTCTCCAAACCATTTCAAAAACGACGGAATCGCCTTTTCGTTAGGCTTCAGTGGCCATTGGATTGATGGTAAATGATACATTTTTTTGAATTTCCCTTCTTTTTTGTCATTCATTTAACACATTTTCAAATTCCACCGTACGGTGCAATATGATTTATCTGAAAAATGTTTATGTAAACGTTATTTATCGTTATAAATCCCCAATAAAATGATTTGTTCTCTCTTTTAATTACATTTAATTCAGTTAAAGAGTTTAAATAATTTAAAATTAAAATTTGATTGCATTTTTTATTTAAATCCATTTTTTTCTGAAAATTTTCCCAACTTTTCCAGTACTGTGGCCTGTTTTACTCTTTTATTTCTGGATCGTTGAATATTCTTTGTACAAAGCCATAAAATTTGCCGTCGAGGAGAGAAATCAGCAAGGAAGATATGAAATTGAAAACGAAGCTGGCATTCGATATTGAAATGAGAACAATCATCGTTTATTTTCAGGGATTTTTTCTACTTTGATTTTGATCAATTCATAATTAAAATTTGACTTTAACCATTTTTGACCATTTCTTTGTTTGTTATTAAAAAAAGAATTGTTTTCCATAGAATTATGTTACATTCAATAAAAATGAATTGAACGAAAAAAAAACTTGAAATAATTTGCAAGCCTCATTTGGACTTAGTTTTACTTGAGTAACTAGTAACCCAATTACATGGAATAGCTTTATTGTACCTAGTAATTTATGAAATCAGATCAAAATGAGAAAAATAAAAAAACGTCCTAAGTTCAAAATTTTTCAACTAAAGAAAGAAATTTTGTAACGTAAGAAAAAAGTTCAGACAAGAAAGAGCTTCTCCCCTTTCGCTGAGGAATTGAAAAAAAAAACATTACAATATACGTCTTTCAATAAAAGCAGAGAAAAATATTCAATACAAATATTTCAAATGTATGTAAATTTCAATACAATTCAAAAAAGCTCTTTGTTTCACTTTCGATTCACATGCGGGCAATTAGTCTATTGAAACAGTGTCTTTGATCATTTCTGTGTCTCAAGCGTAAGTATTTCCTTTATTCCAAACAACCGAAATTCACCGAACACAATATCATATTAGTTGTATACAACTCATGCTAGTTCTATAGATGTGTAGTTTTCGTGCTATTTCGGCAATATGAAAGAATATCGTCTGCCTTATATATAAAGCAGTGAATGTCAAGTTCATGTTTGTATGTATTTCATGCGTGACTATTGAATGACGCCATGCGTAAGTTTTTGTTGCCATGGACTCGAATATCCGCGTAACTGTATACAGTTCCAAATTCATTATACTATATCGTTTTGTGTGTATGTTTTATACGTTATTGTATTCGCGACACTGGTATTGACTTTCGTGAGCCTGTAGAGGCACAAAAATCAAGTGTAGTGGGTTGAGTACAAGCCTATAGGTTTTTTATAAACATATATTTTTCAAAGGCGCCGTGCACACGGCGCCGTTAAACAGCAAGTAAAAAGAAATGTATTATGAAGAAAGTAGAAAACTCACATCGTGCGCTTCTGCAAACGCATATAAAAACTGTCTTAATTTCGTGATTGAAAGCGGTGCATTTAATGAATGCCGTTTATTATAGCTCATTATGTTTTCTTTATTCCATTTTGTCACAAGTTTATGAAACTTTAGGTAAAATCTGAAATGGAGAAATGAGTCAAATCTTTGTATTTTAATGGCAGTCGTTTGTTGAACTTTTTTTACTTTGTTTCTTTTAATATTTTCCATTTTCTTCCTAGACCAATTCCAATTGTTCCACTAAATCCTCGCAAATCCGCAGTTGTCATAAGAATTTTCATTTTTCTTGTCATGTCGTTCATCAATTTCAACTATAGTAACACGTTTAGGCGCTACTCTACCACTATCATTTCCATGTTCCCTTTGCCTCGAATCACGCTTGTCGATTTTTCGATCTGTAATTTTCTTGGACTTGTCTGCAAAATGCATTTCAATGTCCTCTAACGTGCGATTTTCCGTTTCCGGTAGAATTTTATACATCAAAATTAAACCCACAAAAATAACAATGGAGTTGAATAGAGCCACTCCGGGCAATGATAATGTCGTGTCCATGCTGTGAAACGATTTGGTTGCGATAAAAACCAGTACATAAGATAAAGCTGCCGCTATACCAGTCGCTGTACCGCGAATTCTAAAAGAAATGAACGATTCTTTTATATTTGCTTGATTTGGCTGGAAAAAAATCGTTGAATTCTAGTTTTTGAACAAAAAATTATTTCTGAAGAGGCAAAAAACCACTTTTTGATTAATAAAAATCGATTTTGACTAAGAAATAGAAGAAAAAACGACATAATGTGTTCATACTTATAGGGGAACAGTTCTGACATCATTTGCCATGGTATTGTGTTGACTGCACAATAAATAGCATAGCTGGCCAAAATGATGCAAGCGAATGGGATGTAGCCGAGTTGTTTGTTTGGTAATTTGAAATTCGGTGTGACGTGTGGATATGAGCTGTAGCCGCTGGGTAAAACGACAAAACCATACGCACAAATGGTTACCGCACACAAGAATAGAATGCTTAACATTGCTAGATATAGATTTCGTTTGCCGGTAAAACGTATCAAACTTATTGATGAAATATCGGCCAATAAGTACGCATAACTCAGTACGGCTGCAAAATGGTCCGAATCCAATGGCAAGTGGTAGGCCGTGGAAATCTGCACAATGTATGTCGGCATCAGAAATGTGTTCGAAAAGGATGTAATGACAAATAGTGCCATCACAACGAAAAGTGGCTTCAGTGTTTGTTTCCGCTTCAATTCGATGAACTTTTGGCCCAATGTTGGCGGCGGATGTGTACAAGTCAAGTCCTTTTTGATACATGCATCACACGATTTAAATCGCCGGCTGTAGCGTTGCATTTCCTGTAGCTCATGGGCTAAAGCCTCTTTTGGCACCCAACCGCGTAGGCAACGGAGCGATCTCTCGGCATCAGCCGTTCGATTCTTTGATAACAACCACAATGGTGTTTCAGGTATCTGAGAAGAGATTCCAAAAGTAAATGAATGATCGCATGGGATGAAGGATTTTGACAAGAAAAAAATGAACGAACAAAATGAGATTTTCATCTTGAGAAAAAGGTTCGAATGAATGAAAAAAGAATGAATTTAAACAAAAAAAATGAAAAAGCAGATGAAACGAGTGAAAAAAATTGCAAATCGAAGAATTGAAATGTGAAACGAAAGATGAATATTGAAAACTCACAAAGAATAAGGCAACTGCTGTAATGATGGGAATAAACATGAACACCATGCTGACCAACCGCCAAGACATCTGTGTATTCAAAGTGGCCACCATAATAATTGCTACATCGTAACCAATGTATGTGTATATCATCATCATTCCACGGATTTTTGGTTGGCTATAAATTGAATTGGCCAAAAATTGAATTTTCGAAGAAAAAAAAACGCTGTTTTAAATACGCTAAGTGTTGGAGCATTTTTGGGAGTCGTGAACCTTACCAGATTTCGCTAACATAATTGATGATGGTCGATTCGGTCAGACCAGCGCTAAGTCCTAATAGAATATTCGCAAAGAAAACTTGCCAAACACTTGACGCACTGTACATCAAATACCAGGCAATGAACAGCGGAATGTTAACAATCAGCATACAGGTTTTGCGACCGTATTTATCTATTTGAATGAAGATTGAAATAAAACTTTTTGTTTAAAATTCAAAATTTCACAAGTTACAGCATAAACTTGTACACTTTCGGATTAAATCAGATTTCGAATCACCTTACCCGTGCATACTGCTGACAATATGCTGCCAGCTGCTCCAGATATCGGCTGAATGCTAGCTACAAATGAAATTATTTTATTCTTTTAGCAAAAATAATGACATGTAAGCCGTTGATATCATCGGCATTACCTAACCACGAAGCCTCAATCGGTGTAAATGAAAGCGTTTCATTTACATTGTGTCTGTTATGGAAGCCGGTAAGCGCGGCTATCACAATGAATGGAAATGTAATACACAGTCCAATATCGAAAAAGAGCAAAGTTGCGGCTGTTGTTGCAAGTAACTAAACGATCAGAGATCCAAAATTATTCAATTTTTTCAAAGCAAAACTTAATTTTTTCACAGAACTGATAACGATAAAAAAAAAAACATAATTAAATACACTTTCAACTGGATTGATGCAATAACCTGTGATAAAGTCTGCCGACATTTGTAATCTTTCTCTTTGTTCTGATTTTTCCCCTCATTTTTTAAATACGTCATTTTTTTTCTAGTGGCATAAATTTTCTGAATTTTGAATCCAAACTTGACTTGAAACAATATTTAAATTTTCTTCTAAATATTCAACAGTGAGTTGAACTAACAATGAAAATTTAACTTAAACTTTATCATTTTTTTATTCCTGAACACAGCTGATTATTTAATAACACTCTTTTTGTCAGATGATTGCTTTAATGAAAATCTTTTCAAAGTTTTGCCAACGAAATGCCTGAAATTAACGAAAACTACTAGACAATTTGTTGAGAAAAAAAAACCAAAACTCCTTTTAGCTTGATTAAAGAAAATAAAAAAACCAACGAATTACGAGTATTATCTCATCTAGTGTTAGCTATTCTTCTGTATTCATGAAAAAGCCGAGCAAGACTGTCTTGCTGATGTACAAATTCTGGCTTAAATTATCCTACGAAATGTTCGCATTGTTTTTTGTAGCGAATAGATTAAATACAATGTAGTTCATTTCATAAATATTATGATAATTCAAAACAGAAGCAAACTTAATGCTAGATGCTATAAGCACTGACAATATCAGCATTTTCTCATTACTAACACGTTTAAACTTGCAATTATTTTTCCTTTGTTATTAAAATTAACTCATTCAATTGGATCACAATGTAAACTTTACATTTAACTAATGAAACAATGCTAATACTAACTTAAAGTAAATGAATATTCGGCAAGTTAGTACTTACACAAGACAAGAACATTGAATGGAAAGAAATATTAAAATTTAGCTAATTCAGAACGAAACGAATTTTGGAACGAGTTCAAACAAGATGATCCACGGCTCCATGTATAAAAAAACATCTTAACTTCGTATGGAATTATCGACATGGTAAGTAATTTACTGGCAAATAAGTTTAAGCATGGGTTTAAGAGGAAAGTGGAAATAGACAAGAAGACGAAATATCTATTTGTCTATTTCTATTGAAACAAAAAAGGGTGAATCACGATTTGCATAGAAACACATCATGCTGAGACTGGTACTTTTATATTGAAAGTCTAATTTAGACTGTATTGATGTGTCTTGACTATTTTTTCCGTTGTTTTCATGAAATTGATGACTATTCAAAGGGTGTTGTCTTAATTGACATGAACAATTCTTTTTACATGCGAATTCGCCTGAGATAGAATTGTTTTTCACTTCTAAAGTCTTTTTCGGTATCAAAATGACCAAAATTCGAAAAAAAAAATCATTTTATACCAAGAACATAAGTATATACAATCAAATTTGAATTCAGGAAACACAGAGTAAATCATGCTCGCTTTAATTCATTTAGTTCGATTATCATTTTCTATAATGCCTTACTAATACCATAGACTCTATACAAATGTAACAGAAAACTGTCTAAAAATGAAAATATTCTTTGCCTTGGCATTTTCGTATAACATCGATTCATTAAATTGATGGAATTGACTAAATTATCACGCAATTATGTTGAAAATTAGTCGAAACCGCCGAAACGTCAAAGGAACGTGTAAAATGCAAGGATATGGCGTATAAACGATGCAATCAACACAATGTAAAAAATATAGTTACCACATGATAAGAGTTTTCAGCAGCGAGAGGGTCGACTTTTTATTACAGCTAATAATTACACATATATTATGCATTATCCATATAATTCTCACGTACTTTACGGACGCTCGAAAAATTAAGCACCTGAACCACTTCTTACCCAAAATTTTCGTTAGAATAAAATTAATTATGCATTTGATTCTATGTGTGGGTTTGATCCATTTTCAAATCGTTAGTTTTGGGGGAAGAAATGTTACCGGATATATTTTTCGTCCATATAATTTTGATTGCGGTTACGGGCCTGGGAGTAATTTGCAGCAAATGACTACTTATTCTTTCAGCTATCAAGTGACATTGATCAAAGCGTTCTTTTCAATGCAATTATCCGATCGATGATTAAGAAAATAATATGGATAGATCGAAGTAGTGGTGTTAGTTGGCTTAATCGCGGCAAATTGCGATGGACAGAAGCTTTTTGTGCTAAATGGCATTTTTAACAATGTTGTGAAAATTAGCACTTTGACTCGAATTAAGCAAATTGTCGTAAAATTATAAAATGATATTTTCCAGGAAAAACTTTCTCCTGTTACTGGCCACTGCAGTATTATGAAAATATCCACCTGTCTCAATAATTATGTTTTTTCAGCAAATAATAATGAAGGTAGATTTTCTCGATCCAAATAAAAATGGTTGGCGGTTGCTGTCGCATATTGATTTACGACGAAGACATGAAGGACGATTAACGTCCAAAACGAAGTTTCTTCCATATTGGCATTCAAATCATAATAATTATCGGCAGGGCCTTGTTTATCTAAAGACCAACAGAGATGTGTACGCGCTCAAGAAGTGCCTGTGGGCGTTGGCTTCTGAAGATCTTATCTGATCTTACCGAGTATTAAGAAATAATATTTGAGTAACATTGTGCAGAGGCGTAAAGCTCACTAGCCAAAAGGAGGCCCTGTTTATTGTTATTATCGTCATCGCTATTCTCCCAAGGTAATCGTTTTTTCGTCCAAATGCGAAGTCGCTTACTAGAATTATCAAACATTTCATCAATAAATAATGACGAGCTCGTATTGGTGAGTCAAAAACGACCTGAACCTCTAGACAATAAATAAATAAATAGACGTGCTTAGCCTAAAAGTGTTATAGTACACGGGCACTTTCGATGCTTGCGTATGTGTGTGTGACACTGTGTGCGTAGGCTAGAATTAACGCAGCAGCGCATGCCAATTTTATACAGTGACTTGCGTCATTGATATACGAGCATATAATACACAGCATTAAATATGCAAGATGCTAAGCCATCCGAAAACAAATGTCTTGATGTCAATTTTGCCACGTTGAATGAAATCAAATGCGTTGTGACTTTCACATAAACAATAAAGGTCATTCGTCGTGCATATATAAAGTGAAAGGCAAAATGCATTTTCTGCAGTTATCCAGTGGCTTTGTTTGAGGAATCACAACAGTTGATCGAAGAAGTGTCGAACTGTGAGAATAAATAGAAATTCATTCGAACTCTGCGAAACGAAACATTTCTCAATATACCGTATTAATCGTTGATTGATATCAGCGTCGTAGCCAGAAAAAAAAATTGGAGGGTGCAAAATCGAAATTTTTCTTTTGTTGCACCTTTGAAACCCGATTTTGCACCCGATTTTGCACCCGAACTTGTTGCACCTTTGAAATTTTTGGAGGGTGCAATGCACCCATTGCGCCGGCCTGGCTACGGCGCTGATTGATATTGATGTAGACATCTCTGTTGTTCATAAAAAGTGAAAAATTTTCAATAAAAAATGGCTATATTTTCAACAGCCAAGGAAAGTCTAACAATTGTTGGCATTTTACCGATACCAGAACAGAAGCTACCTTTTCAATTACGCAATTACACAAAAGTCATAAATTGTGTCCATATTTTTGTTGGTCTTTCATGGGTAGCGGCTTATTTTTTCTCAGCATTTTATTTCGCATTGTTTGAAGCGAAAACATTTAGCGCATACTTCAACAGCAGTCTTTATTGTATCGTCAATGCCCTTCGATTTGTCGTGTATATGATTTTATGGTTGAACATCAAAACAATGTCGAATTTATGGACCGATTTGGAAACTACCATTAACAAACGTAAGCTCAAACGATCCATTTTCCAACACCTGGCTTGAAAAGAATTTTGGTTTTTCCTTATATTATCGAAACTATTTTTTTTATTTTCCCCATAGAAAGTCAAAATCGACCAGACATTCGCCTCATATATGAAGAGCAAAGTGAAAAATGTGAAAAAATTTCGGTCAAATTTCGACGTTGGATCATTATAGCCGGTACTGCATCGGTGTTACCAAAGTTTTTCCTTTCACTCTATCGATATTATAAGTTTGAACAGACGGACAAATCATTCGAATTGTTGATGCCGATAACGTAATTAACATATTTTGTACTCAATTTTCCTTGCTATCTTGCCAATTTTTAAGAGATTTTTTAACTGGGCATATTTTTCAATGTTTTCTTCAAGAATTCCATGGCACTGGAAGACTCTAACTGGATACTTAACAGGGTCTTTGTTACAGTTGTCATTGCTTTGTTGGGGTTTGTTGGTAGTAGTGACCGCCATGTTGCCTTTCACTGCATTTTGTACCGTAATAGTTGCATTCGCAATGGATATTCAACGCAAATTCAAAAAACTAAACGATGCCGTCATTGATAGACAACGAAATCCCGCAACCGCTCAAAATCGTATCGAACTCAGTCGAATGCTTTCGGAGATCATCGAATTCCATTCGCTTGTTAAACAGTTAGTTGTTGATTAACGAACAATTATTTTTTTGAATTCTTATTTTGTCGTTAATTTATCCTACATTTTTCTCATTATCTCAAGGTACACGAATCGTTTTTCAACCTTATATAATACGATCATATTTCTAATGTTCGGCCTTTCATCGATCATTTTATGTGCAAATCTTTTTGGCATTAATACGGTGAATAAACGATTCTTTTATTATCCTAATGAGCATTTTTTTTTTACCTTTCGATTGGACAAAAGAAATTTTCGCTCAAAAATGTATTCGTCCATTTTCTGTATATCATAGGCAATCGCGTTGCACAATACGGCTGATGCTGTACGCGCAATTGTTTTCATACCATTGGTAACGGTTTATGTCACATTCCCATGCCATTTCGGACATTTGGTAACCATGAGCGCTGAAACAATTGACGAATCCATTAATCAATGCTGTTGGGAAGAATTTCCAGTAAGGGTTCAGAAAATGCAGGCAATCATGATGATAATGTCGCAAAGACCGGTCTACATTCAAGGTGTCATGAATACAAAATGCTCCCGTGAAAGTTTCCAAAAGGTAATTTCTTTCAACATACTCAAAAAAACTCAAGAAAGGTTTTTTGGAGAATATTCTTTAAAATTCACTTGAAAAATATTGAACTCATAAAATTAAACGTGCCTAATTTACCTTCTTCCAGATTGTTAAACTTGCATTCTCGTATTTTTCAATGATGCGAAGTATCGACGGTTGATTTCTTATTATAATTAGAATATTTTTTTTTTCAATAGTTTATTCGAGTTGTTCAATGATTATTACTATTTAAAAATGTTATCAACCACAAAACCAATTCCAAAATCTGAACTCTGACATTGCCATGTTATTGATGGCATCCGACGTTTCACTCTCCACACTGTTTTTGTACTGCTATTTTGGACAAGTGGCTGCGAACAGTTTCCAGAACATGGCCAATAGTTTGTATGAATCTAACTGGCTACAGAAGTATTTCATTTTGATGATTGGAAATGCGCAGATCCCGATGAACTATGATGGATATGGAATGGCGTTCTTAAATTTGGAAACGTATAAGAAAGTAAGTTGTATTGTAATATAGATCAAAAAAGAATCTTACAGATATTTGTTTGATTTGTATTTGGTTTTTTTAAGATCATGAATACGGTTATGTCCTACTTTATGATGTTTCGAACCGTAACAGCTCATTAATGTGCACACAACTATGGGTATAATATGAATGTGTGTAGCTTGAGGTGCGAATAACCATCCAATCGACAAATTATATGTTTTTGATGAAATGCTCAAAATTAGACAGTGTAAAGTGTTTGGACGAGTTTTAATGTTTTTTTTTTCTCATCAATATCAACCAGACATTCCGTTAGGCTTCATATTGAGCTGAGCTATTTTCAAATAGCTGGCTGTTTGGTACATTTTGATTTTGTGCAGCCAAACGGAATTTCTGATAACAACACAATTTTTATATTTACAAGCACTCAGAAAAGTATCTATTATTCACTGTTCAATATAAGAGGCATTTAATTTTGTATTATTATGCAAACAAAAACAGCAGCAAGCGCTTAGAAGCCATTAATGCCTTTCGACGTACGCAAATTACGCGTAATTTACTTATGCGGTGAAAAGTAATAAATGGTAATTAATAGCGCATAGCTTCTAGAGCTCGTTATAGCGCATCCAATAATAATAATCGTTTAGAAAACCGAGCATTATTGAAACTGTTCTGAAAAAATATTGAGTTTAAGTCGTAAAGATGCGAATGAAAATGCGGTTTCTCATGGTGGCTATTGAAATATTCGTTTTTTTATTTGAATTCTAACGAAAAAGAGTGAATTTGAAAAGGTTTAAGGAATCGTATTATAATAATGTACCGCGTAGAAATGTCACCAACACCTTATAATCAGACGCTTTCTTCATTGACAATCTAATTGGAAAGTATTGGAATGTTTGAAGTAACTAAACTGTTTAATGCCTTTATTTTTATGTTAAATACAGAGTTTAATAAAATTGATGAAAATTTTAAACTTGTTTACAGCACCTTCATTTGCATAGCTTCATAATTCTTTCTTGTAGATAATTTTTCATTAAAAAAAGAAAGAAGAGAAGACTCATTTAATAGCAAGACTCGTGTTGAATTAATGGAAAAAACACATGTAGAGCCGTATTTACATACGTTTAGCTGGAAAACAATTGCAATTTTTTCAGTATCAAAATGTCCAATAACCATAAGTATTGGAAGATTTTGAATAAAAGCTCAAATATTTAATTCTCATGCGAAATTCAACACGAGTCAAGTCTTTTCAAAATTCAAAACAATTTCAAAAAATGCAGGTCATTCCAATGTTCCGTTTATTTTAAAGATCAATTTAGTTCATAAACTGACTGTGAATCATGTTCATTTCGATTTCTCCGTTTTGATTGGGATATGAAAAAAAACCAATTTCGATGTTTTTAATTTTAATTGTCTTCTCTCTATCGAAAAGTGGATAAAACCAGAACAAAAATGTATTGAAATCAACTGAATGCCTTTCAGTTTTACGCTGGATTTGATATGAGTTGGGAAAGAGATAACTTTCAATAGACAATAGTGTCTATACTACTAGACTATTTCTGCCTAGTGCGCACTCTCTCTAATTCATGCTCTACACTCTCTCCTCTCTATCAACGCTTGCTGGCGGAATATTGTGTGTACTTGGACACCGTGTACAATATTCCATTGCGTCCAAATACATGTGTTTACATTTCCAATTGAATGTCTTTGTGCGCCTATTTCGAACGGAGGTATTATTGATATTAATGTAAATACGAATTAGTAGCAATCGAACCGCAAGCCATAACTCAAGCTATTTTTGGAATTTGGATCTGTGGTTTTTACGACTTTGCCTTCTGGGATTTAAACGATTTTTGTTTTGTTGTTTTTATTAAATTCAACAAATGTTTTTCATCATGAATACATGACTAAAACTCCGATGAGAGTTCAGTGGCGATCAGAATTCCTTTCGGCTTCAGTTCAATCAGACATTCAACAGATAATTGTAATAAAATTCGGTGCGGTTTTGGTGTTAGGTACTGTAAGCTAGTTTTTTTTTTTTAAATCAGTTGAATATTTGATTTCTGTTGTTTTAGTGAAAAAGAAAGAAAAAAATCGTTTCGAGTGTTAAATTCACCTGTTGCTAACTGGATAGCAAGAACAATGGAATAACACTAAGTGACTGAACTCAAACCCACGCCAAATTATTAAATTATCATTCAGGGAGCTTTTAAGCGAATGACAAACGATCAGCGTTTGGTTCTGTCCCAGAAAAAATATCTAGATAAAAACGAGATAATCTCAAAAATGTCCAAATCTATCTAGATATCTTTTTTAAATTTATCTTTTTTTTTATCTTTTTTTCCGATAAAGCTTTGAGCTATCTTAAGATAATCTTTTTAGAAATATATCATTCTTTATTCATATGTCAATTTGATGAATTTGTTTCAATTTTTTTTTCTGTTCTGTGAAAAATGCACGAAATTTGGCCTTTAATTCAAAAACTTTAATTAATAAAATATCCCAATCAACAAAAAATTTCAGTTGGAAGATACGTCAATTGCAAAAAGCAATTACATCATTCCGTGCGAATATCTATTGAAAATTGAATACGTGTTACACCGGAAATTACTCTTCAATTTGGCAATCCACTCGTTTTGTAAATGGATTGATGAAGAAAAAAAATTGTGGAATGAGTGGAATGTGAACTGTTCTGTTTAGATAAATCCAAACACAAGCATTTTAATGGCACCCCAATATTTTCAAACTCCACAATATGTTTCGTCTATCTCGTACATTTCATTAAAGAACGTACCATTTTTGCTTTTTGCAATAATATGGAGCCGCCATGATTATTTACCAATCAATAGAGTACTGAAGTACAGTGTATGTCCCGTCCGTACCTTCTCCACTACTGCTTGAAAGCACAATGGTATAAAAATTTGCAAGAATTTCCGCCTCATTGATCAGTTTTGTTTGATATGATTTTCTTTTTTCCACCGGTTAATTACATCCGTTGAAAAATGTGATGAATGTTAGAAAGCGGACACAATAAACATGGTGTTCAGCGAAGAATGACGAATGTTTTATTTTGACAAATAATGATCAGAATGTTGAAATTGAAATAAATAATTAACCTAATCTCAAGTGAAACCTATTTGACTTTTTTCTTTAATCTTTCAGTGTTAAAATTTTTCATTCGAATGATATTTTGGACATTTCAAGGTCTCACCTGGAACCACCTTCTACCCAAATAATCTAAAAATACAAAAAAAAACAATTTTTCCAATTGAATCCGATTCGCCGTAAAAATGACGCTAACCGTGAAGAGTTGCTGTTGTTTTAGTTTGAA
>NW_022595294.1:318949-337547 GCF_009176505.1 Sitodiplosis mosellana
GAAAGACGACATGATTTGGATTTGGTTTTGAACTTCCCTCATTTGAATAATTCAAATTGAATTAAGCTAATTTGTTCAATCAAAAGGAAATAATGGATTGCATTTTCACAAACATCTCTCGATGATGATATGAATTTGATTAAATGTAGCTTCGCTGTGGCTTGTGGCGAGAGCTGCGTCTAAGGCAAACTACATGCTACTAGCGCCACACTGAAATACATTTGATTTGCATTGTACACGTAAGCGGTGGGAGTTCGAACTATCAAATTACAACAACAAATTACACAGATAGGCGCATCCCTCGGCTTGTGGTGTGAGCTCGATGTTCATTTCTTCGAAAATGAGTAACGAAATATCGTACAAGGTTTGTGATATTTAGTTTTACCGACATATTTTTTCTTCATGTCCGTTTTCTTCATCACCTTCTGCTTAAATTGTGTATTTACAAGGACATTTAAACTGACTCTCCCAGCTTTTTCTCTCTCATTCTAACTGTCACACAGACTCGTTTCTTTGTGAATGGCTATTAGAGTGATAGAGATGTCGTTCACAGAACTCAATTTTAATGTTCTTTGGCACACAATTTGTGAATCAAACATCAAAATGAAGTCATAATTTTGAACATGCAGTTTACAGAACTACCGATAACCGTATACTCAACGGAATGGGCAGATTTACCGTTGATTTACTAAAAATACATTCAAATTGAAGCAAGCAAATAGAAACAAAAACTCACAAATAAGGAGAAATGGAAATAGAAAAACAAAGCCAAAAGTAAGAACCAATGTTTTGAATTTCATGTCAAATAAAAGCAATGTTTCACAAACAGATTTTTCATTGTATTCTTCTCATTTTTTAAATAAGAGCTCACATTTTCATTACCAGTCAATCCGTGGCCTGATGTTATAAATTTCATTCTAGCTATCGAAGTTGTTGATGTTCAAATGTTTACAATGAATGTGTTAGATCGATCATTTGTTAATTTCGTTATTTCCCTCGAATTTTCATTCATTTTCGAAAATTCAAACCTGACCTGGCGCCAGATAGAAACCATATATCACCCAAATCTCTGTACATGTTACTATGCATGTTTATGAAGCATTTGGCCACAATTATCAAATGCACGAGAACATCAAACGTGACGTTAAATAATTTTCGTATTCACTGTATACCAATTGTTGATGTGGGTTCCATTGGTCGATTGTTCTATTTTTATCATTTCAAGCTGAGTTTTCATTGCTTTTACTTTCTCAAAATTGCTTTTTCCCAGAGTTCAGTGGCTATTATAGTGTTTAAATTAGATTTTCTGTGGAAAACAGATTTTGTCTCTTTTTAAAAATGAAAAAAAGTGTACACACTTTGAAAGACCATGGTGTTTCCTCCATATTGTGTTTTTCATCACGGTTTCTCGTATTTTCTTCCAACATTTCAGCTTTGCTATCAAACGATAGTTGTTTGTTATAAAACCATGGTTGTATTTGAAAAAAAAAAATTGTGTTAAACTGCTACAAAATCAGAGCAGTTCCCACCAACACAGCATTTAAAAGAGCAAAACGGAGTGTGTGCGTGTGGTGCGTATGCGTGTGTTCTCTGTCGTTGCCCATAGTTTCAGTTCACTTGTGGTGTCCTAGTTTTGTCATTGTTTGGAAAAACTTCGGTGGCGCATCAGTGTGAGAAAAGTGCTGTCGAATTTCAATTGAAACGTTCCGTTTTCTCTGAATCGTCTTCACATTCGAACAAATCTTTTATTTTAATTGTTAGAATTTAGTGTTCAATTTTCGCGAAAGAAGTGGTGATTTTCGTGTTTGTTCTCTCAATTTATCCAAAGTTTTCCATTTTTCCAAAGTGAAAAAGAAATGCCGTTGCCAACGGTGAATAGTTGCGTTTGCCTGAGATTGCGAACGGCAGGTTTAGTGATGGGTGTAATAGCAATTTCGGTGGATTTGGTGTCGGTGGGCTTATTCGTGCGCATTAATCAATTGAATCATAATACGGATAACAGTACGGAAGGCATATGGGAATTAGCTGTGACGAGTGAGTAGAGTATTACGTCATGTATTAAAAAAGGCGCCACGATGTCGAGCATAAACAGTAACATCTTCCACCATTCATTTGGGTTATCATGACGTTACAAGGACGCCGCTGATTTTATGCGTTTCGCTCTCTCAATGACTGCGAGAGTCTGAACGCAACGAGGGTCTTTTACTCGTATTCAGATTTATTTATTGAGTTTTGAATCGACATTTTAATGTTTCTTTTGGATTTACAGCCATTTGTCTGGTCATAGCGGTTGCTTGGGTCTATGGAATCATTTGTGTATGTTTATTTTTAACTTTATCTATGTTGTTAATCTTTTGAATGAATTTTGTTGATGGCAATGAAATCATTTTAGCGTCATTAAAGTCGAGTTTTCAGCGAAATGCAGGGCATTCTGTTTTATATCGCAGCCTTTCGATTGGAAGAGGATATTTTGTTTACGAATCAAGAGTGTTTTTTTTTTCGTGTTTATTTACAAATTGTGTGAACAACATCACAGTCATTCTCTTAAAGCATGAAGATTTGTGTCGGCTCATTTTCCCTTTGTTTCTTTGAACACTGTATGGAATGCAACGTAAAGGGGAGTTTTTTCGAAGAAAATTTTCTCTTAAATGCTAAATACACGCTCCTTTGGTCAAAACTTTTTAACCGCTCATAGAAAATTCTTTGAATAAGACGTTCTTGGACGGGAAATTCGACCTTCTTTCGATTCGCAGCGAAATTTCCCGCTTCAACCGCCTATTAAGCGAGCTAAAGTGTAATCTTCAATCTGTGTGGACTGTGGAACCAATCTTGTGATTTTGTCATTAAATCAATTTAAAATCAGTTTTCTGATCAATTTAATTTGAACTGAAAACTTGCGGTTTTTTGTTTTGGTGGAAATTTCCAATTATGATGTCAAAATAGCATACCCAATTACCCATAATTTTCTGTATGGGAAAGATCAAGCATATCGCTTTATATTTAGAAAATATCAACTTTTCGTAGCCAAATGTATTGCGTTATTTTATACTTAAACAGGAAAAAACCAGTCCAATGCTTCCCTTTCTGGTTGTATCATTCGTTGGTGTCATCGTATTCGTTTTCCTGCCATTCATTTCGTTATTTTACTTTTCTAACACCAATGCCGATCCAATAAAGGGAACTATCATCTTCTTTTTTCTTTGCTATATTGGAGGTAAGTGCCGTATTTGATTTAGAAATAAAAGTTCATGGATGAAAATTGTCATCCAACAAATTTTCCTTTCGAAAACTCATCATTAAATATTTGTTTTTCATCCAACAAATTTTCCTTCAAACATTGTTTGTCGAAAAACATTTCAAACGAAAATTCTTCATTCAAACTTTGTTTGATGAACAATTTACTTCTGGTTGGATAAACTATTAGTTTAGCCAAATTGTTTTCCGAATGAAAATATTGCCGCTTTAAAAAAAAATCATGTCCATATTACACAGGTCTTGCCGGCTACACCTGGGTGGTTCAGTATTCACTCTACAAACAAGTGGAAGAAATCACAATTGAAAAGCATGAAGAGAGAAATGGCGTTTAGCGGTTAAAGTTTACAAATGATGATTATACGTTGATTTTGTACTTGAAAGGTTGGAATCAACATAATAACTCTCTGCCATCGACATACATGACCAAAGAATTTTAGTCTTCGCATTGAACTATTATTCGAAGAAACATGTTTGGTTTCTGACAATGCAATTGTTTCAACTTTGAAAGTTTTTTTTTTGTAAGTTGTTACTTTTTTAAGCGTTAAAGTGATTGATGTCAACAAATGAATGACAAAATATAATATAATTTATTGGAGAAGAATAATTTTTTTATAGACGTTAAAAGTACTTAACTGTTATTCTTGTTAATTTAAGCAAAATCTGATTAATTATTGAAGCAATACAAATGTAAACAATTAAACTAACTCTAGCAACCAAAAATTAACATATTATTCCAATTGTGTCAATTCGTTAAAACTTAAATAAATTCTATTTCATTTACAATTACACAATTTCTTAGCTTTAGTTTCTTCTACAAATAAATTAAGAAATCAGAATTCAATTTTTCACATGAGAAATAAGAATTCAAGATATAAATCGCAGTCATTCAAATTTTTATTTTCAATGAAATAAAATTCAAATAAAACGATTCCATTTCAAATCTTACCGTTTCTTCTTATAAGAAGAATTGAATAATTATTCAACGTTTTTTCAACTATTTAGACCGGTTGCGAAGGAAACTTTCGCGCACTTTCAATAGATGTCAGTGAATATAGGAACAGTTTTTACAGCATTTTATTTTAAAATTTTGAAAAATCACCACCGTTTTTCACTCAAAACCTGTTGGAAATGTTGAAATCAAACAAAAACGCACCTTTTTGGATCAATTCGACAGTTTTGAAGTAAATTTTTGGTTTTGATTGAACAAAAGACAAGATTTAACACGATGTTACTACTTGTTGGGCGAAAGAGCTTTTTTTTTTTTACTTGGAAGTGAAGTTCAAATTTGAGTATTTTTCTCTCTTTCTTCATGAGTCATGATGGTTTTGTCCAAAAATTTGAGTTTTATATTGACTTTTCTTCGACTTTGTCTTATGTTCAATATATGCTTCCATCAATATCAAATCTTTTGAAGTTCAATAATAATTATAACGAGTAATTTTTTAGTCAAAAGGCGAACAGCAAATTTGCGAGCGCAAAAACCTAATATATTTACAGCGAGCGCAAAAGCATAACAGGCCTACTTATACGGAGTTTGCATGCTAGTAGGCTTGTTATACTTTTGCGCTCGCTGTAAATATATTAGGTTTTTTCGCTCGCAAATTTGCTGTTCGCCTTTTGACTAAAAAATTTCTGTGTTTGTGTTCTGCGCACAGGTTTTGTAGGAAAGGTTTTTCTTCTCAGGCCGTCATTTCTGTATTACATTTTCGCTCCAAACCATTCATATAACATCAAAATTGTATCGTTTTAAATGCTTATTGCTCAAAACAGTCGTATCGTCGGTTTGAACAAAATCATTGAAAAGTAGTTAATACTATGAACGTGTTCGATTTCAAATCCGTTGCTACATATTGCGCCACGAGAATCCTTTGAAGTGCTCTATGTGTGTACCGATATCCGGCCGTTTACCCTCTTAGTTGAGCTCCTCCGTTGGAAATAGTCACATTCTCCGTTATATTTTCCAGTTTTTAATATGATACACATGCGTGAATTCACACACCAAATGGACATTTGCCGGCGCGAGTGTATTCAATACGCGTGTGTATGTGTGTGTGTTAAACACGCTGTATTTCTCTGTGTGCAAATGTCAAAGGTGATGCGTGATTGTGCGTATTTACTGCTTCATTCGTGGCATATCGTCTAGACGTTGATATTTTGTGCGCTTAAACGTATTGATTTCCTCTTCAGCGTTCCAATGGGGGAAAAGTGAAACATTACGTACAAACATGGAATGCTTTTAATTACACATTCAGTCGTTGTGTAGGGAGAAAATCGATTCATTCCTCCCGCTAGTACGCATGCCCACGCTTTTAGCATTTGTCAAATAAAAAAAGAATTATATTTCCCATCAGTTGAAGTGATTCAACATCGAAAATTTATTACCTCAAGAGAATATCATATTTTTTCCCTATATTTGTTGAATAGATTACAAAAATTTTACATTAAATTTGTAATATTTTAGAATTTGTCCAAGCAATTTTGAATAAAACTGTGAAAGGTGCGTAAATACCTCGAGACAAAACCAATCAATAACTCGAGACAAAACCAATTTGTGTATATTGGCGTTCTTCTTTCAGGCTTATCAAATATTTCGTTCTTTCCATTTGATTATTGAAAATTCGAGCAATTTACCTTAAAAGTTGAATTGACGTTACAAACCCACACCAAAATGGAAAAATACAACGAGTACCGCGGAAAATTCCATGATAAATTTATGTCACTAAAAATTCCAACCGTAAATACGTGTTGCTGTTTTCTTGATTTGCGAACGGCAGGACTTGTGATTGGTATTTTCGTCTTCATCTCAAACATCTTTTTCCTTTTTAAGGGTGAAAATCTTTTTTGGAGCGGTGAGTATTTTATTAAATCCGCGTTCAAAAACGATGATGTTTCAATTTAAATTTTTCCCGTTACATTTTTTCAGTTATCTCACTATTTACAACCATCTGCTGGTTATACGGAATTCATAAGGTAAATTCAATAAGCACAAATGCATGTACGTGTAATACACATATACGTCGTTTATGTGTACTATCCCAAGAGAAACGGACAATATGTTTATACGCTGTCTATCTGCCAAAAATACACTACAATACATATTCACGCTTATTGGACGCCGAATTGAATATATATTCTAGTGTATATTCGGTGTATTCTTCAGCGTGAAACATA
The DNA here is from genome assembly GCF_009176505.1 of Sitodiplosis mosellana. Classification (NCBI taxonomy): domain Eukaryota; kingdom Metazoa; phylum Arthropoda; class Insecta; order Diptera; family Cecidomyiidae; genus Sitodiplosis; species Sitodiplosis mosellana. Next base: position 325,376 of record NW_022595294.1, read on the forward strand.
TTGAAACATATTCTGATGGTCATGAATGCATTCATTGATTCAATATGTTTCACGCTGAAGAATACACCGAATATACACTAGAATATATATTGAATTCGGCGTCCAATAAGCGTGAATATATATATTGTAGTGTATTTTCGGCGGATAGACAGCGTATAAACATATTGGCCGTTTCTCTTGGGATGTTAATTCAAGCTTTTGAACTAAATTCTAACCACAATATAACCTATGCATTTATGAATTTATTTATATTTTTCAATTTACTTTGACGTTTGTACGCTCTCTTCATTCTCGATTAGGACAAGCCCTATTTTATGTTTGCTCGTTTGATATCGGATTTGATTGGATTGATTCAGGTATTCATCATTGCAATTATTCTCGATTTAATCATGAACGCAGAGGTAGAACAAGATGACGCTAAAAAACTCGTGGAAGCAAATATCGTCTATACTATTGTTCTGGTTATTTTAGGTAAATAGAGAAAAAGAAATGCATTGAAATTTATTGCCAATTGACACAAAGCCGTTGTGGCTCAAAATATGATGTTTGATTTAATGATTTTAATTTTACAGTGGGTCCAATGGTATACTTTTGGATTGTTTGTTACTCTTTGTATAAATCCATGTTGGAGCGTCTCACCGATTCGGCTGGTTCGACTGGAGCAGCAGCAGCACCTAGCGAAGGATATGCTGGTGTTTAAGCATCAAAACTACATTTTTCATGGTGTTTTACTTACAAATCGTGTTTTTAAGCATTTATAGAAATGTTGTAATTCATGTTTTTTTCTTCGGTCGATGTCTATACAACGAGTGTTTACTTTTTAAAGTTTATTGATGTAGAAAAAGTCATCTTTGTTTGCAACCACCATATAAGTAACATTTTCATCTGCTCATATCTCAAATCAACATATGTATTTGCACATAAAACATTTCTTTATTCCAAATTTGTGCGACATTTTGTGCAAATGAAGGCTATACCACCTATACTACCTATACCAACTATACCACATATACCTAGAAAATACTCTATTCTCATTGAACAAAGTATTTTTGACGAAATTTTTGACTAAAGAAATGGCATTATGTTGTCCAATAAGTAATATTGTTTAGCTTGTTTGTTAAGTATTTTTTTAGTTTGTTAGTTAAGACTGTCAATCAGTTTGATAGTTGTATGATCTATTGTTCAATTTCGGAATTGAAAAACTGAGCTACGAATAAACGTTGAAACTAAAATCCAAACTTGACGTTAATTTTACCAATAAATTCAAAACTGAACGTGGAACTAAAGCTGAAGATACATTTGCATCTATATTTGGAATTAAAGCAATGCATTGAACTCTGATGAGAATGAGGTTGCATGTAATCCTTGTAAATCAAACAAAAGCTAATGCTCTTATGTATAATGTGTGTATTTATTGCGTGATTTACGATTGCACAATGCACATTGAGCTTTTGTCATTTTACTTGGATTTTTTGTAATTCTCACGGAATTAATAATTTAAATCAGTTGCATGCGATTCAAGCCATTTTAGTTCATAAGCTTGAACAGTTTCGACCGGTTAGCGATTCAAGTAAAAGCTCATCGAATCAATATCAACATAGGAATCAATATCAACTGCCAGAACAGTAATTCCATAAATCAGCAAATCATTTCATTGACTGAATCATTTGGAATAGTTAGAAAATTACTTAAACAATGTATTAAATATATATCATATTCATTATTCAACATAATTTCTAGCATAGTTTGCAGGATCCTTTCAAAGACTTTAACAATTTTGTCAACACAAACCTAATAACTCAACAAACGAAATCGTTTGGATACAAGTATATTATACGAAACATAACCCTACACATTTTACATCGTTTGACCAATTTTAGACAAATGGTTTAGAGTGACGAACAAAAGTACAATTAATATTTACATTTGAGTGTTTTCAATCTTTGATCAATTTAATTGAAATGTTTGAGAATATTTGCATGGTTGTTTTATATAGAGTATCCGAAAATCGCAGTAGCTTGCTCTCTGTGTATACTACATTACTACAGCCCGTTTGTATTTTTGCTCTCCGTTTTCTTTGTACAATGGGATGGTTAGCACAAAATCTTAATGACCACAAGGCTCATCGAAAATGATTCTTGAGCATCCTACTCGGTATGAAACAACCTTGTGCATATGTTTTAAACAGTTCAAAATAGAAAAAAATGATCGTTTTGTTCACTGAATGTGATCTCTGGACAATAAATTATATTAAAAAACAATAAACATGGTTATGCATATCTTTGAATTGATGGTATTTTCATTCATTTTTCGGGCGGCTGTGTCCCGAAATAACCTGATTTTTTTTCAGGATAGATATTTTTGGATTGAGGAGAACCATCCAATAATGGGAAAATGGACATGAAACAAATAATACATAACATTTACAACGGAACATTCGATTATTTTAGGTGAAATGTTGAATACGCTGTACAACACAATAAATCCAACATAATCTGCAACACAATAAGTATCTGAAGTAGGTGTAAACATCACGATTATCTTTAGATTACTTGGTCATCGCCTTGAACATCATATACATATAATAGCTGAAAACTTGCTTACTTTAGTAAAAGTCTCCATCTTTAAATATGCAAATCCGTGTCCATGGTAGAACAATGGTTTTTGAGCATTTGCGATCATTAAAATCCGGTTTTTCTTCAAATCAATGGAATGTTCAAGCCAATTGGATTCAAACAAGAACATGGCCAAGCTTTCAGTGACCAGATTCTAGCTTTCAGTGGCCAGATTTCCAAAGTGACAGTACAAAAACAGATTTGAAGCGCTGACCAATCCACAAGACAGAACAACACAGACGTTGATATCAATATGCCTATATTGCTGCAATTATTGGATATTACCAATCGAATGTTAAAGTAAAAACAAAAGAATAATTCTTCACATTCCGGAAAAATTAGATCAAAAATCGATAATTCCATACCAGGCACACCGTTGCTGCAAGAGCATATACCACTATACCACCTTGTGGCACCGATAGTAAAATCCTGTGTGTTACAATGTATTTTTCAACACATAACAATCGGTGCCACCAGGATCGCCTGTGGTATATTGCTGTTGCAGCAACCTTTTGATACCAGGTCCAATGAAAAAAACGCTTAAAGCCAAGAAAATAACACCACTGGTCAGTTGAATCAATATAATTGGACTGTAAATCTGTGCTGTTTCAGAGAACCATCTGAAAGCTATTTATCACACGAAGAAGGGACAGCAAAAGATGAAAAAGATGAAAAACAGATCGAAAGAACAGGGCTACACTTACTTTTTGACTGTGCTGTGAAAACGGATCAATTCGCATCGGTACCAATTTATGAAATGCATAATACATACGTACCATGTTAGTAACAAAAAAGTAATTTCATATTTCAATTTTTTTTTTACTCCGAGCCATGGTAACATAGAAGCACTATTTGTATTTTGAATTGAGTTTCAAGAGCTTTCTTTTGAATAAATGTGAATTTTTCAACAGTAACAACGCGTGTTTTATTAGGAGAAAAATTATAATATATGCTATCAATCAGAGACTGAAATTTTCGGGATCTTCTTCTTATTGTGAAATTCAATTAAATTTGAGAAACGCAATGTGACTTAAAAAAAAAAAATTGCCTGAAATAACTAAAAATTGTACATTCCTTGTACACTAATCAGTTCACTCGTCTTACCGGCGAAATAGTAAATCGATTGCCACTTTTGCTTTGGCGTTTTTTCGCACCATTCATCTTGCTTCGCTTTCAACTTGATCAATAAATTCCTCATTGCGTGAGGATAATGAAATGCACGACTGGATTGATTGGCCAAAAGTTCGCAATTGAATGAATTTGCATCATGACATTTACATTGAGTTTGATAGATTTGACTAGGCAAGCAGCATTGCACATGTTTATGAATTGTTTATATAGTGCACTGAAACTAGACACAGCTGGAATCGACAATAATTACACCGTTTAGCCAAGAAAGCCTCATTACGTTCGACACGCAGTATGTTTCGGTCGATTTTGAATTTTACAACGAAAATTTCCTGGGGGATTCATGAATCTACTCAACGAATGGTGATGAAAAATCAGTTCCATCTGCTACGTGGTACAGTAACCAATGGAACAAACGTCAAGGTTGTACGTTACTCTAAAAAAACATCGGCTTTATTGATGTCGAAATGAACATGTTTTTGAGCCACGCGTCGAGTATTCGACTGCATTTTATCACATGTGATAAATTCGACCATTGTCTGAAAACTTCAAATCATTGTACACTGCATGAAGTACCATAGTTATCTCGTATTTTTTCTCCTATTTGTTGCATGTGTGTTACATATTTTTGGTAAAAGTTTCGATGAGAATTATGAACACTTGCGGCTAATTATTGCGACTACAAACCATTTGGTGGAGTGGTTGCATATATTTCATGACCCTGTCCAATGTGTAAATCATTTTCATTCGAAATTGGCATTGACTCTTGAGAAAACTAGCAATGTTTGTTATCTGTTATGTTTTGCGCTCACCAATAATTTCGAGTAAATGGATACACGAGTCAGCAATCGTAACTAATTCTTCATTTCGGACTTACGTCACTCTGACTGACTCACTCAACTAATTTCTTCTGTATTTTCGATACCATGGACATTGTTTGAGAATAAGTGGTTTGTTATATGTGCAAAATATTACCTGATAGTAAATCTGACTCATTATTTGGAAACAAAAACAGGAAGTTCTTTAATTGATACAATTGAGACATTGTTTTAGATTAGAAAAATTATCTATTTAAATCAGGCTAACTGTTGATTTCATTTTCAAAATTTTGGTCGTAAAAATGTACATATATATGGACTAGTTAATTGTTTTGGAGCAAGGAATTTCGTGATATATATGTATGATGTGATAAGAGATAGTAGATTCTAAGCAACGTGGTAATTGTATATATCCTACTAGGATATTATCCTAGGCACACATGAAGAAACCAAATAAATAAATGAATAAATAAATAAAATAAAATAAAATAAATGGAATAGGAGGAAACGGATGATTGAACAAAAAAATTTTATTGTCAAATGCACATTGTAGTATGCATCACACTCCGTTAGATGGCGGCAATACAACCATAAATACTACTTCCAGTTGAATAATGGAATGACTGGAATTGCATATTGACAGCTGTCGTAATCATTGTTTCGACGAAATTTGTTCTAGATGCAATCGATCAGCTGGTCGATCACAGCTTACTAGATATTCGTTTAATATAGTGAAAAGTTTTGAGAACATTCCATGTTTTGAAATATAAATAAAAGTGAACATTTAAGAATCTTCATTTAGTCGCCTAAATCAACGTAATTTATTAAAAACGCCGGTGTTTCAAACATAATTCCAACTCTTAAAAACAAAGACAAAACCGAATAAAAAATGTCATTAACGATGAGTAGAAAATCGTTTGTGTATAAAAACACTTATGTGAAAAAAATTCGCGGACTGTATTTGGATTCGAAGACATCCGATGTGAACTTTGTATTTGATGTCGATACCGATCACCCGGTAAAGATTCCAGCGCACAAGGTCATACTATCACTTAAAAATCCAGTGTTTGATGCGATGTTCTATGGTCCGGCAAAGGAAGGAAGCAATATTCCGATTGCAGATGCATGTGCCGCTGCATTCAAAGAGTTTTTACAGTTTTTTTACTTGGATAAGGTGCGACTATCAGCCGAGCATATCGTGCAAGTGATCAATTTATGCAAGAAGTACGATATGGAAGAGTGCATGGAAGCATGTGAAAAAACGCTGCAAAAATCATTGACCATCAATGATATGTGCTCTGGCTATAGCATCGCTTTGGTTCTTGAGCAGAAAAATTTGATCGAGTTTTGCGAGAATAAAATCAAAACGAAAGCATTTAAAGTAATGGAATCAGAGAGTTTCCTTGAGGCTGAACGTAGTTTGTTGGAGAAAATATTGACTGTGGTATCATCAGGTTGGAGCGCCTTAGAGACAGTCATGGCGTGCATGGAATGGGCTAAAGCCGAATGCAATCGAAACAACTTTGAGACGAGCCCAGGGAATTTAAGAATTCAATTGGGAGAGCTGTTCGGTCAAATTCCATTTGAAAAACTCACATTGGAACAGTTTTCGCAGTACACTGCCGCATATAATGGATTTTTTGATGCAGAAGAAATTGAAGTGATGAATCATAGAATCCAACTTCAAAATCAACTATCACAATCCAAAGTTCATTATTACCATTTCGTGCGTACAAACGACGACAGAGACGATTCAGAAGAAATACAAGATCTACCTCGTTTGTTATCAGAAGCAAAGAGATTGAAACATGTAGCAGACGTTGAAACGGATGATTCGTTACAAGCCATTTTGTATACAGAAGCAGCTGTATATTTTCTGCTGACAGGTCTTGGAATGGAGCGAGATGCAGTCACGGCAAGGACAGCGTTTACGATGTACAAAGATAGTCTCAGTTTATTGAAATACATTGCAACGAAATTTCGAATTTACGAACACCATTTGCCTCAAAGAAGCATTCACAGTAAAGTGAAAATTCTGAATTTAAGATGCCAATCGTTAACATATTTAAAATTTTACAAAATTAAGAGGAACGAGCTTAACCTTTCGGAAGTTATCGAGCACCAAAACACGTTATCAGCATATTTATCGAATAGTCATGAGATATGGGATTTGGCCGATTCATTAGTTATCAGAGGGAATCATAAAGAGTTCTTCATTGGGCTTGATCATGAACATGGACCAATTACACTGCACAGCTCACTCAGCGAACTGTTTAGATATGTTCACAACGGTTTACAAAAACTAAAACAAATGTGATGATGATCTATCTTCGTTTGAATCATCACTTTTCACTTCTGTGACACATAAGAAGAAAAAAGAACCAAAATTCTACACAAAGAATAAAACCAATGGAATAACTGAATTTATTATGATAAAAATAAGAAGGTAGAGACTATCGTATAATAATTTTTACTGATTTTTCTTACTTCAGGAAACACAAAAATTAAAAAGAAATTATTTGTTAAATCCCCTACAAATATTGGGTGAAACGAAAAACGTCATAAAAAACCAAAAAATCGTCCTATAAATTATGAAAATCATCCTAAATATCACAAAAATCGTCCTGACAAAATACAAAAATCGTCCTAAAAAACTAAAAAAAAATCGACCAAAAAGACCCTAATTTCGTCCGAAAAATAGTACAAAAAAAATCTTAAAAAAACCTAAAAATGTCCTCAAAAACCCAAAAAACATCCTAAAAAAGATTGTGTTTGTTACAGTATATTTTACTGAGTTGTCTCATTGCCATTGAAATATATAATTAAACATACAGTTACTCACAAAATTGTTCAATGTGTCCAAAACGCATATTTTCTATATCGCATGGGGCAGATATGGTAATATTATCGTGTGATACTTGCTTACGTGCGTCTCATATTCATCATATTTCGTCAAAAAAGGAACATTCGGCTACATCTATTCGTAATGCTCAATTTTATGTTACAAAATATCGCTGATAACATTTGATGCTGTCGTTTTTACAATCTAAGGAATTTCCGTTCATTTCGTCTATTCCACAGTTCTCTGTTGAGTCACGCTTTAATCATTTCCTTCTTCAATTCTACAGCATCAAAATAAGAAATATTTTCGTTAGTTTTATCAGAAAATGATTTCATTTTAGTTATCAACAACAAACAATTTCGAAGAAAACAACGAAAATCATTTCGATTGGTATAAAATTTAAAAAATTGGTTGGAAATGATTTTCGTTGTTTTCTTCGAAATTGTTTGTTGTTGATAACTAAAATGAAACCATTTTCTGATAAAACATATCGAAAATGTTTCTTATTTTGATGCTGTAGAATTGAAGAAGGAAATGATTAAAGAGTGACTCAACAGAGAACCGTGGAATAGACGAAATGAACGGAAATTCCTTAGATTGTAAAAACGACAGCATCAAATGTTATCAGCGATATTTTGTAACATAAAATTGAGCATTACGAATAGATGTAGCCGAATGTTCCTTTTTTGACGAAATATGATGAATATGAGACGCAGGTAAGCAAGTATCACACGATAATATTACCATATTTGCCCCATGCGATATAGAAAATATGCGTTTTGGACACATTGAACAATTTTGTGAGTAACTGTATGTTTAATTATATACATATCTCAATGGCAATGAGACAACTCAGTAAAATATACTGTAACAAACACAATCTATTTTTTAGGATGTTTTTTTGTATTATTTTTCGGACGAAATTAGGGTCTTTTAGGTCGATTTTGTTATTTTGTCAGGTAGATTCGTGTAATATTTAGGATGATTTTCGTAATTTATAGGACGAGTTTTGGGTTTTTTATATTCAACTTTAATCGAAAATTTGATTTCTTTTTTTGTTGTTGCTATAATCGTGAATGAATTATAAAAAATAATTATTTTCAAATATAAGCCATGACAAAAAGCATTCGATTAGATTTCTTACTTTGAAGTTTGAGTTTATCATAAAACATTGCACGGTTGATCAATTCTAATGAATAGAATATCAAATGAAAGCGCCAATATTGCAAGAATACCTCAAAAGATTTCATCACGGTCCAAAATAGAAATTATTTTTGACTTTTCAATCGGCTGATTATGGGTTTGATGACTACTATTATCACAACAAAATTTTGCAAAACAGTTTGCTTGGGAGCTGTGAAGTTTATATAAACTGATATATATATATATATAATTATATATACACACTCAATATTATAGCGACATCTATTATTAAAATAGCTTGTAGTAAATGCATTTATAGCATTTCCCTGTAGTTGCGATGTTTCCTATTAAGTTCCCTTGTAGTACTGACACATTCATGTTTGACACTTGTTAACTACATACCACAGGGGAATTTAATAGGTAACATCGCAACTACAGTGAAATGCTATGAATGCGTTTACTACAAGCTATTTTAATAATAGATGTCGCTATAATATTGAGTGTGTACCTATCAATTAATAAAAACAACAAAATTCGAGTTATATTTGGTTTTTTAATCAAACGTATAAAAATCAATTAACAAATTGATGATAGCTAGTTTATGGCTTAACTTTGTAGAATTTTGTTCAAAAAAACAGGCCCAAAAATCCCACAGTCAAGTTACAAGGCAACAAATCAAAGGGACATCTAGGAGGTAGTGGTTTTTCCTAGTGTTGCTAAGATTTTTTCCAGTTGCTACTCAGCTGTGCCAATTTTATATTGCAAACATAGGTGTAAATAGAAAAACTTATAATGAATATGTTAGTACTCTTCGTATTCCTGTGCTGTGCTTGTTTTTGTGACAATTCTCTTGACTGTTCGAGTTTCTGTACGTGTGCGACCTCCATCCTGTATCTTGTTTTTCGATGTTGTTGTCGTAACCGTTGTTTTGGTAGTGGTCTCTGCATCGCCGTCAAATCCTGAAATATATTTAAAAAGATTAGCATGCATTTTGGAGTTGATATCAGTGTCTTACAATCTCTTTGCGTAAAATAAAAATGAATGAATAAAAAATGATGCTTTGATCATTTGTAAATAGACAAAATTTTATGAGCAAATGAAATTCAAATCAACAAAATTGAATTTACCTCTCTTCTCGGTAGTGTATGTCTCAACACCGACTTCAGCGCCTCTTTGGCCTGGTTCTTTTTTATATTCGACAACTGTTTCTTCTGTTTTCTTGGTGATTGTCCAGTTTTCAGTGACCAATACATCGGATTCTCCTTCATCATTGATAGCCGATACACGGAATTTGTATTCAGGGCCATCGGTTAGGCCAGTTACTTTATATTCCGTTTTATCTGCACCAATTTTAGTAAGAAGCGACCATTTACCGGTTTTAGTATCAAGTTGTTCAATTTTGTATTGCTTGATTGGTACACCGCCATCGTCATCTGGTTTATTCCACTTGAGTTTGCACCCTTTGTCAGTTACATTGGTTACTTCTAATGGTCCCTTTGGTGGAGATGGCTTATCGAGTACAATGACTTCTCCAGCCGATTCAATTGTTCCACTGCTATTGGTCAGAATGAGCTTGTATTTTCCAGAATCACTACGAACACACTTTCGAACAGTCAAAGTAGTGGTGCCTCCTGATTTGTCAATCGTAATACGTTTACCATCTGCCATAAGTACCTTACCATCCTTTTGCCATTTGACTTCGGGCTCGGGCTCACCACCGTAACGGATTTGGTATGAAAATTGTTCGCCCTTTTTAATGATGATTTTCTTCAATTGATCGCCAGTAATGAATGGTTTAACGAATCGGCTCTTGGCAACAATTGGTTGAGTTGCATTGCTTGGCTCACCAGGACCAGCTTTGTTGACGGCACGCACACGGAATTCATATTGCTGACCTTCTTTGAGATCTTTAATTGTTGTCGACGTTTCAGAGGCTGGCACCCGTTTCTTTTTCACCCATTCCTTGCTGTTTTTCTCCTTCACTTCAATTTCGTACTCAGTAATTACAGCACCACCATCACTGTCTGGTTTAGTCCATTTCAAGTCAGCATGGTCTTTATCCCAATCAGTAACTTCAAGTCCCTTTGGTTTACCTGGCTCATCCCATGGATTTTTAGCTAAGACATTATTTTTGAATTCGGCTGGATCACTAGAACCAACCTTGTTAATAGCACTAACACGGAATCTGTATGTTTTTTTCGGTGTAAGACCGTCGATCTTAAATGTGGTTGGTTTATCAACTGGAACTTCACCAGCAGGCTCCCATCCTTTGTCCGACGAAAGCTCTTGACGTTCGATAACATACTTTTGAATTGGAGTACCACCATTTTCTTTCGGTGGTTTCCAGTCGACGATGCATGATTTTTCAAACACATCGCGCACATTAACGTCTTGCGGAGCATTTGGAACATCTTGCATTGTGATTTTGACGTCTTTCACATCCTCGCCTTGGCCATTCGACAATTTAATTTGATATGGACCAGATTGATCGCGTGTTGGTTTCTTGATCGTAAAAAGAACTTTATCATCTTTGACTTGCACTTCAACATCTTTCAATGGTTTACCGTCTTTAAGCAGCGCTGCTACGATTGGAGTTTGCTTTTTACCGTCAACTATTGAATAAAACCCAAAACAAAGTTAAAAAAAACTATGTTAGTTCATATCATATTTGTAAATAAACTTTGCCATGCAAAATACTTACTTTTGTACGGCACTTCAATTACAACCGGTGCACCGACGGTTCCTTCGAATTCTTTTGGTGCGTTGATTTGTGGTTTAGTTTCACCCTTTTCAACGTTGAGTTTACACGATGAGCTCAATTTGCCTGAGTGAACTGAAATCTCACCCGCATCAGCCAATTTCAAGTCGTTGATTACCAATTGATGTTTACCACCACCTAAATTCTTGATTTCAACACGATCGCTGGGCTTAATTGGTTTGCCGTTGAGTTTCCATTCGGCTGGCGCCTTTTCATCTTCCAATTCAATGTCAAGAACCACCTTTTCACGTTCAACACCAACTGTGTCTTTGAGTGTTTTGTTAAATTTATGTGGTTTGATAATAAGCTTGGTTGAATCGCTAGGTTCACCAGGGCCAGCTTTGTTTACGGCACGCACACGGAAATCATATTCACCCTCTTTGAGTCCTTCAACGGATGTCGATGCTACAGAAGCTGGAACGCGTTTCTTTTTAACCCATTCTTTGCTGTTTTTGTCTTTCACTTCGATTTCGTATTCAGTGATCGCAGCACCACCATCGTTATCTGGTTTAGTCCATTTGAGAACTGGATCTTTATCGAAATCTTTGGTAACTTCAAGTCCCTTTGGTTTGCCTGGCGCTTCCCATGGATTCTTAGCTACAACATTATTCTTGAATTCGGCCGGTTCACTTGGGCCGACTTTGTTGACAGCACGAATACGGAATTTGTATATTTTATTCGGAGTAAGATCTTCGACTTTGAATGTGGTTGGCTTATCAGCCGGAACTTCGCCAGCAGGTTCCCATCCTTTCTTCGACGAAAGATCTTGACGTTCGATAACATACTTTTGAATTGGAGTACCACCATTTTCTTTCGGTGGCTTCCAGTCGACAACGCATGATTTTTCAAACACGTCGCGCACATTAAC
>NW_022595294.1:337557-347263 GCF_009176505.1 Sitodiplosis mosellana
TTGATATGGACCAGATTGATCGCGTGTCGGTTTCTTGATCGTAAAAATGGCTTTGTCATCTTTGACTTGCACTTCAACATCTTTCAATGGTTTTCCATCTTTAAGCAGCGCAGCTACGACCGGAGTTTGCTTTTTACCGTCAACTATTGAATAAGTCAAAATTTAAAAAAACGAAACATTTTAGTTCATATTCGTAATAAAAAAAATTCAAACACTTACCTTTGAATGGCACTTCAATAACAAGCGGTTTACTGACGGGCCCTTCAAATTCTTTTGGTGCGTTGATTTGTGGTTTACTCTCACCCTTTTCAACGGTGAGCTTGCACGATGAGCTCAAATCTCCTGAATGAACTGAAACCTCACCGGCATCAGCCAATTTTAAGTCGTTGATTACCAATCGATGTTTGCCGCCACCCAAATTCTTGATTTCAATGCGATCGCTCTTTTTAATGGGCTTGCCGTTGAGTTTCCACACCGCTGGTGCTTTTTCATCTTCTAATTCAATGTCAAACACCACTTTATCACGTTCAACACCGGTCGTGTCCTTGAGTGTTTTGTTAAATTTATTCTTTTTGTTGACAGTCAGATCGGCTTCTGTCTTATCAGCGTTACTTTTACAAGAGTATTGGCCGCCATCTGTCAATTTCGCATCTTTGATGATGAGTTTGCGTTTGCGACCCTCTTTAACCTCCTGGATGCGGTTTCCGTCCGGCTTGATCTCTTTGCCATCCTTGAACCATTTCACATCACCTAGAGGATCGTCCAGCTCACAATCCAATGTAACAGTGTCCTTTTCAAAGTTCTGCTGTGATCTTAGCAATTTAAGGAACCTGTACGGATATTCTACAAAATAAGCAATAGAGAGTGTGGTTACTCGTCGCTGTTACTATTTCATTTAACATATTATTCTTTTCGATTTACTTACCAACCACTTTGACTTTGGTTTCAGTTTTATCGGGTTGTCTCTCAAGTTGGCATCTATAATCACCAGTATCCTCCAAATCGCAGCCTTTGATATGCAATGAACAAACACCGAACAAATCTTTGTCGATTACAATTTTGTCGTTGCTGGTCAATTTCTTATCACCCTTATACCACGACACAATGGCATTCGGATCACTAACGGTACATTCCAAGGTCAATCCATGTTTGGTAAAACCATCGTACTTCTTATTCAATGGCTTGATGAATTTATACGATGGATCGGCGCGATCGACAGTCAACTGTGCCGTTGATGTTACACCACCAATATCGATGGTATAGTAGGCTGAATCTTCTAATTTCGGATTTAAAACGGTTAGATAGTAGGTATCACCATCGTTCCGGAATTTATGTTTCACACCCATGAACAGTTCCTGAAACAGAATTTTATGTCAGCCAAAAATTGAAATGTCATTTCGAATGTAAATCGTTCTAGATGTACATACGTTTTTGCGACAGAACCATTTCGGTTTTGCGTTTGGTCTCGTGAATTTGGCCATAAATTCAACCTTCTTGTCTTTTCCTTCTTTCGCCGTTTGGTCTTTTAGTGGGATCAAAAATTCATCTTGCGCCTGCGAAAAAGTGGGAAAATGTGTTATGCCTTTGTCAGTAGAAAAAAAAATCATGTCCAAAAGTTGACATGTTCATGTAATTATTCGAAAAGTCAGAAAAATCCGCGAAAATCTTTAGAAATTTGGATTGGGTTTGTACTTAAAAATAAACGCCAAAATGCTATTGAAATTGGTTGGAACAATATATTATTATTATTACTATATAATAGAACAAATATCCGAAACAAAAATCCTTACTTTTTGCACACCTTTCAAATCGACTTTCAATTGTACTTTGTCCTTTCCCCATTTGGCGTACTTGCTCTTCCTCAACAATGTACGGAAGTCCGTGCAGCCTGGTTTCGAAACATACAAATGCGCTTCGTCGGAGAAGGTGCCATGACAGTTCGTGAAAACGATCTTGTATTTGCCTTCGTCACTTGTTTTAATGTTGCGAATACAAAGCGTGACCGTGTTGGTTTCGCCATCAGTATGGAATTTATAGCGAATACCTTCGAGGAGTGGAGTCACACCTTTGTAGTAGAATTTGAATGTTGGTGCCGGTGTACCTTCAACTTGCGCACTAATATACCCAGTTTCACCTGATTGAATAGAGTTAGTTTTCACTTAGTAGTGTTCAATACCAGTAGTGGCAAATAGACCAGAGAGACTCATTTTGTATATCTGCTGTTTTGTTTTTTTTGGGGTGATAGCTGATCTATTCTTCGTAACTAATATCTCTAGATGTAGCCCTATACAAAATGAGATCGCTGAAATAGACAATTAACTTTAATTGACAGTCAATTGTCTATTTGCCGGTTAATAGTTAAAAAAAAAAGTTATAAACCTTCAACAGCTCCGTAACTGTCATACATATCAACAATTTGCGGTTTCCCTGGTGGACCGATATCTCTTAATGGCGTTGATTCTTGATTAATTTGACCTTCAAGTGCTTTTGAGATAAGTGACGACCTACGTCCCTGTGAATTTCGTTTGTTAATTACAGAACAGGAAGAAAAATAGAAGAAAATACAACATTTCTCGATTCATGGTGATTCGTATTCGATTCACTCGTTGGAAAATAAGAATACAAAACACCAATTCAAATTGAGTTTTCTCAATTTTGTGTCAAATGGACACATGAAATTGAGCTCTATTTTCCATGTGCTGAGTTCTTCCCAACATTAAAGCTTAATTCAATGAGTTTCTTCTTTTCTAAGAGATTGATGTATTCAAGCGGTTCAAAATTTCATACCTTGTTGTCTGCGGCCATTTCACCTGGGCGTAGCTTTCTATTCGCCTGTTGTTTAAAAAAAAAAGAAGAGGAAGTCTTATCGATTTGATCTCAAATTGGTTGAATTGAAAAATTCTTTCGTAAATTTTACTTAGGAAGTAGTACGTGGAAAAACATGTATTGCTTTTTCCAAGGATCATGTGACTTCACCAAAATTAATTTCCGAATGGTCTTTAATAAAAAGTATATGCATGTTTATCAAACATACGTTTTCCGATGGCTCAGCATCTCAGCATTTCGTATCTGCGGATATATCCGAGCATATTGACGACGCAAGTCACTGTATAAGTGGCGTACAGCTACATCGACTACACACAAACAGAGAGTTTTACACACAAACAGAGAGCACAGTGTTTGTGTGTAGTCGATGTAGCTGTGCGCATTGACGCATGCCACTTATACAGTGACTTGCGTCGTCGATATGCTCGGATATATCCGCAGCATACGAAATGCTGAGATGCTGAGCCATCGAAAAACGTATGTTTGATGTTTATCAAAGTGAAGAAATATTGATTTGGTATAAATCCAAGGAGCGCAAACATTGCGCTACATTAGCTCGTTTTTGGAACAATTTCTTTGATAAGTGAAAATAAAACATAAATTGAGAGACCTATCATGATGATTCATAGATATTTTTTCTTTTGAAAATCCAATTTTGAAAGAACAAAGTAAAAACATTGTAATTTATGTGTTATTTATTCACAAAAATAGATTAAAATGAAAATTCAAAGTCAACACGAAAACACCTCTACGGTATAAGATATGCATACACACAAAACGATATGGAATTCAATTCTGTGTGTGCGTGTGCGTTAAATGCGTGAAACTACGAAGCTATTGACTGATTCTATTTCAAAAGAACGAAGAAAAAAGAATTCCACACGAATACGAATTATACGGCTACGATTATGTCAACAAGTCAACATTTTCTGGTTTAAAAATAGACGAATATACAAATATTCCAAATCGTTGTAACATACATAAGATCAAGCAAGTGATCGCTTAAAATATTTTTCGATTCGCGTACACATCGATTGGACGTTTTGTGAATGGAAGCAGCACAAAAGTAATGGTAGCCGAATCGAAAAGTCAAACAATAATTTTAATTGATTTGATATAATCAAACGATTTAAGTAACTTGAATGAAACACTGATTTCTTGTCAATTTATTTTCCTAAAAAAAAAACACATATCAAATGTCCAACTCATTTGTTCACTTCATATTTATCTGTACCACATCTGCTCTATTTTATTTGAAACATATTCATAATGTGTCATACGACTATTTTTAGGTTTCTCTTGCTACTTGGCAACGGACATTCACAAATTAAATCATACTCACGAAGTGAGAAAACGTAAAAAAAAAAAAATTTCAGTCGTTCGAGAATGACAACATTCTCCAAGAAATACTCAAAATTCCTTTTTTTCTTCGTTGAATTGAAGGACATGGCACAAATGAACCATTCATTGCATGATAATAAGTATTGTAGAATGGAATAATAATCAAAAAGCTACGAACCCCATCGCTTATTATCAAACTTGGTCGTCGTCCCAACTCTTCTGGTGGCAGTAATGTGCCGAGACGGAATGCTTGACCTGATCCAGATGCCTTACGTTCACCGGATGCGTTTGCTGCTGGTGCATCTCCTGATTTAATGGATGCTTTATTGGGTGCCTTAACTGCTGCTGGATCCTATTCAATATTCAATATCAAATTTCATGAATATCTGCGTCGTTTCAATAATTCGGACAATTGAAACCGATGAAATGATGATCACAAACACACTAACCATTTTTTTTTTACTTCGTTTTCTATCTACTCAATGGTATTTGTTTTTTTTTCTTTCGGGTTGAATGCAACTAACTAATATTCATTCATAGATATCAGCTCACTTGATTTTGCAAGAAAGAAAGAGTAATAAACAATGAACATTAAATACTACGAATCAAAAAAATAAATGTGTGTTCAGGATTGAGTTTTTTTCCAACACTTAACGATTCGAACAAAACACATAAAATCACAAATTGGCCAAATTATTCAGTAATTTCTTTTTGGCACCTCCCAAAGTTCAAGCATTAATTAACAACAACAATCACATGAATTTAACCCGTATCCATCGTTAATTTTTTTTTTCAAACGTCAGTACTGCTTTGTTTGAATAAATTTGAAAAAGTGAAGAATACTACATTATCTTCCTTTCTTTTTTATCTTGTATTAGACCAATAATCACATCTTTTTTAGTTCTTTTAGCTATTTCAAATCAACATTTGGTCAATAGACTGGCGATTTCAGAAGAAACGCAAAATGAAGATTGAAAATAGTCTCAAAATTTACACAAAACGTGGATACGGGTTTAAAAAAAAATAGAAAAAATGCATGAAATGATAAACATCTAATCGAATTAGTTTAAAGTCGATGCGGTGCAATACGTTGCAACGATCATCCAACTGAATGAATTGTTGAATTAATTGAACTGGCTCGAAAAACCCAAATAATAACAAACACACAAAGGAGTAAAGATGTATTAGCACAATAACATAGAAAATTCACTTGAAAAACTAACACTGTACTGGACACTCAACGTAAATCACTACAGAAAGAAAAAAAATCTAGAAAAATTAATAAATTCGCTTTTCAATTTTCACCCAGTTATTTTCGACTGCTGCCGCACAGTCCAACTTGTTCCACTGAACTACTTGAGAATTTCACAAATATCTTTTCAATAAAATCACTTCGCCCATGAACTATGTGTGAGCTATCTGGCTTGAATATGAATTTCGATAGCCAATCGCTGAAATAGAAAAGAAATTAACAGCGAGCGGTGAGAAAGAAATCAACAGAAAAATTCTATTTATAAGAATTTGTATCATTAAAACAGTTCGGAGATGTTGATTTAAAAATAAGCGCACACATCACAGATCGAGAAAGGCGTATATAAGAGAGGCCTCTCCAAACATAATTTTCTCGTGGCCACGATTGAATCGTCTAGAAGAGCACGTTTTATGCTAAAGAAACACTTTATACCGTCGGATTTCGATTGTTGAAGCATGATTTAAACAACAATATTAATTACTACGGTTTTAAATTCCCTTTTTGTAAACTTCGATCAAGTTGGATGTTCCATTCTCACCAATTTAATTGTCTAGCATCGAGTAAAATTCAATTGTGGCTAAAGAAGAAGTTGTTGATTTTTTTTATCAAGAAAATAATCGAACATTCTTCATCGATATCGTATCATTTTTGTGTCCATATTTTTGCCCTTTCATTGAAAAACTTCAATTTCAGGTGTTGAAATGGAAATTAATAATTAAAGAAATTCTTGAAAAGAAATGGTATACCGTTTATTGGTTGATCAAAAATATTCTCCCCGATTCCCGATATCGGGCGATGGTCGTGGTCGATACATTGAAATGAGAAAAAAGACTTTTGTTAAAGATTCGAGTCAAGATAATGTAGTTTTTGACGAGAGCTTATTGTTTCTGTTTGTGCGTACCAACATTTTTCCAACTGTACATTAAGGCGGTCAAAAATCGACCACCTACTGTATAATATACAGTGTTTATAATGTACTATATGCTTATATCATTTGGTTTGTAATTCACAGTCTATATAACGTCATTTATCGTACATCGTCCGCCGATTATTTACAAAATTCGCGCCGGTACACACACACGACAAGTGTTATGCGAATTATTGAAATTGTCAGCACATTTCGAATATAAATGTTGCAACGCATCGTTTGTTCGTCGTATGAACTTTAAACGAATCGTTTAAGCATCTGCGGAAAAATGATTCATGTTGTCTCGTTTTTTATCCCATGCCATTTATTCGTATTTTCTCTCAATGGATATAAGGAAAGCGCCAATTTGTCTGCACACATACAACCGCATTGTGTGCCGCTCAATAGAAACCTTGTTCCAATCCATGTCAAGAGTTGCGTATCCGCCAATCAGTTCTTTTACTCTGCTCTTGCTATCAGTTCAGATAAGTTCAGTATATTGCCGAAAATAGGCAAAATTTTGATAAATCCGGGATTTCCTGTGAATTTGTCTTGATTTTCGTGCCGTTTGAACGAAGAATTGGAATATTCCGAAGAAGACGAAGAAAAAAGAGCAAGAGCAGCAGAAAGGGAGATAAAACGAATAAATTTTCATTTAAAAAGCGATTTTGTTTATCCTTTGGAAAACAGTACGCTTATCTAGTGCAATACATTCCAGAAAAAGTGACTCGCCCAAATATGGAACGAATAAATAAATTAATCCATAAAATTCCAAGTGTATCAACATGCTGTTTTTGTGTTGATTTGCGAACGGCTGGTTTAATCATTGGTTCACTGAGACTGGTCGGTTTCACTCTGTTACTTTTCAAAGTAATTTCATGGCGAATGCTTTGTAAGTAGAATTGTTATTTTGCTGTATTTAGAGAGGGATATTATGTAAACACAAAGGTGTCATGATGTCGCCGTGTAAGCGAGACAATACAAAGTTATCAATACTCAATTCTGGTTTATATTGGTAGACATTATCCATTGGATAAATGAAGTAATTTTCAAGTGAAACAGGATACAGATTTACATTTTGCCGTAACACATTAATATTGTAACGAAGAGCCAAAGTAATGCTATTACAATTGTAATGCCAAAATTTAGCATTACCGATAATGTGTTACAATTGTAATGCCAGTCATTTGGCATTACCGGTAATAGCTATTACAATTGTAATAACATTACAGGAAATTTTTGTTAACGTAATGCTACTACCTATTACATTTTTAATGCCGGTAAATCTGTAAAACAGGATAAGCAGCTATATCTAATCAAACATAATAAACGAGATATAATTTTTTAAGCGAATGTAAATAATCAAAAGTTTATGCCACCAATTCATGCAATTCAAATGAAATGAAATTGTAAAGCGGTTTGGCGAATGCCACTGACATATTTAACGCAGTAAAACGTACTTATCTGCAGTAATAAGAGCACATCAACAAGATGGCATAGCATTTTGTGCCGGAGAGACAGAAATTTGATTTGTTTATGCCGAATTTGTCTTGGTCAAAAAACGTTAAGCAATAGCAAAATTTTCACAAATCATTTCCAAGAAAAAAAATCTTTGAAAAATAACAAAACTAATAATGAATATTTGTTTCGTTTCTGTCTTTGCAGTAATAATATTGCTAGGTAAGATTATATTTGTAGTTTGGATTAATTACTGATATCCAATGCTCTAATCATTGATTAATTGTTTGTTTGTTCGTTCATTTTCATATGAATTTCAAGATGTGTGCTGGATCTACGGTATTCTCAAAGTAAATTTAATTCCCTGATCTGAAATCAAAATTGATTTTCATGGAAAAAATAAAAATAAATTCTAAATTAATCTATTTAACTAACTTATATGAACGATTGACACCTACGCGCTTTGTAATCGCGCTATTCTGTTCTATGGTATGCAAGGCATATACAGAGACGATAGTGGACAGAGGAACAGTGGGAATGTACTCGAACATTATAAACAGTAATACTGACAGTCCTGTTACAGTATTCACGTGCATCGTAGTAGCCTGTGGATTTTCTTCTCTGCTTTGGAAAACATAGAGCGAAATAGTGCGAATACAAAGCGCATAACATCAATCGTTCATACGTGTAAATTCATTGAACATATATTCCAAATCTGATGATCATTTCAATAATTGACTCTTTTTTCATCTCTTTTTGAACAGGAGAAACCAATTTTCATGCTTCCGACCATACTAACGTTGGTTGTGGCGTTATTCGAAATCAGTCTTCTTCTATTTATTTTGGCTGCATTTTTGATGGCTGAAGCTACCGTCCCAATAATATTCCTTATTTTGTTAGCGTTGGCTCCGTTTTTAGGTAAATTTTCATGTGTCTTGATTCGTGAATGGACTTTACTTTTGTCGAAATAATAACTGTGTCCAATTTTACGTTATTCGTGTCTTCTCTTAATGTTTGCGGATAAATTAAATCAAGTCGTTTGTATGTTCTTTCTCCTCTTCTCTTAGCGTTTATAATACATGTTATGCTCGTGCAAGTTTCATTGTACAAAACAATGACCGAACAACCGCCACCTTCAATTGAAGCAAACGCTCACTCTGTTGAGTATAAACCGGAGATGGCTCAGGACGAGAAACTGGTATTAGACTGTCGACATTCATGTACTGTTTCTGTTTCTTCGGGCATTTCTTTCGATGATTAAAAATGAGTGCATTCAATAGACTGTAGTTTGTAAAGCAAATGAACGTCCACCAAATGCTATGCTTTTGTAAGCGGCAATAAAAAAATGTTTTTGAGTGAAAATTAGACTCTCTTTCGTGTGCAACGGTTTTCAAGTATTATTTTGGAGCCAGCAAATGTTTTAAAACCAATCGTCAATCGGTAATTCTAGTTGCACTTTTGTAAATACTGCGATAAGATCTGGATTTATTGACAATTGACAGCGGTTCACATATTATTACAAATTACCGAATTCCGTCCGTTGAACGCACTTATTCTTTTCGATAGAAAAAGAAGAAGAAAATGAGATTACACTGAAACGACATTCGATATAAATAGCGTAACTCTATTATTAACATATTTTTATAAAATAGGAAACTCAGTATGATGTTTAAAAGGGCCCATAAACGTTCAGATGGATGACTGAGGTGTGTATATTGTGCGTGGAAACAAATTGTGGTTGGTTGACGTTTCCATATATACTTTGAATCGAGTTGAATTACATATTCCGTGGGTCATGATTCTTCTTATAATATTAAATTTTCAATTTTAATGTAAAATTGTTCAAAGTACAGATGAACCCGTGAGCATAAAAAGAACGTATTGACTCTTCGCCGATGAATACGAAACGCAAAAAAATCGCC
>NW_022595294.1:347663-361493 GCF_009176505.1 Sitodiplosis mosellana
AAATACATTACCGCCGATTCAAGAACATATCTAAATACATTGGGCCGGTTCGAGAACATAGCAAAATTACACGGTGCCGCTTCGAGAACACTTTTTTTTACATACAACGGTATATGTTCTCGAATCGGCCCAATGTATTTTCCTATGTTCCCGAATCGGCGATTTTATACTACTTTCAATGTAAAAAAAAACAATGCAAGTGGAGATGATACACGGGATTTATCTGTACTTTGTTTATTTTCAGTAACTATGTAAGCAATGTTCACTAAACATACGTATACAGATGAGAAAAAGACATTTGGAATTTAGTTCTTTGAATTTTTTTTATTTTTTTCTTTTGAAAAACTGAAAAAAAATAAAAAGGTTTTAGTGAAAAGTGAATATATTTATTTTTTTTAATTTTATTTATTTATTTACGGCAAATGTTTATAACATGAACGCCCTTAGTGACTAAAGAGTACAAAAATATGCTTAGAATATAAAATTTTCTATTCAGATTACAGCAGATAAATAATTATACTTTTTTTTATATATGATTTTAGAGCATTAATTATTGAAGTTGTTGGCAAAAATTGATATGAATTTAAAGCCATGTGGCATTTAGACAATAAATATAAAGCTGAATGTTAAAAAAAAAAAGATTTTATTTCAAAATGAATTTTATTTGAAGTTTTTCTTCGAAAGAAGTTGTAATGGGGCCTAATATTCATGTATTGAAGCTATGAATCGCCTCATTGGCGTCGCTGTTTACTGCGACGACATCTCGTCTGCCTATTAAAACAAATTGTCGTAGTCTGACATTGTCGATACATATTTGGTCGTTGGAAAATATTTGTTTTACGATTTATAGGAAAATTAGATTTATGTGTGCATGAGTAGATGACTCACCCACTGAGTGAGCAATTGGATGGATGAGTGCCAAATGCTTCGTTGCGTTTGACATCAAGAAAAAGGCTGTTGTACTTTGTTATGTATTCAAAATGTTCAAGCGAAATTGTTTTATGTACAACTGTCGAGGGCGATCCAGTGAAAGCATCCAAAAAGCACACTGAGTCCACTTACACTTACATGCAAACTTGATGCCAATATTATCCATTTAACCTCGAGCATTCGCCGCTGCCACTTGTGGAGTTTCATTTTCGAGCATCTTTTCGATTCATAATTCGTAGCATTTACCGAAAAGTGTTCAGCTTTGTTGGTTGAGCACATTGAAGCTGAGACTCTTTTTATTTATCAGAGACATTTTTCGTGTGACTTTTCATTGTCTATGTTATTTTGAATTCGTTGAACTGATGTTCTATTCTTCACAATATTTTTTGTTATTCGATGAAATCAATTAAAAAATTTCAACTTTTTCCAAAACCAAACCATCGATTTTTGTGTGAAAAACAAAAAAAATAAATAATTCAAAGTGACTTGATTACATTGAAGGAGTGACGAAGTGACTTGATTGTTTTATTGAGATAATTTGTCTAGAGGCAGAATCTTATGGGCTTTTTTCCATACGATTGGCGCCTGAGAGTTTTCCATTGTTCATTCACCAGTCGTAACGACACTCACGCGCTGCGTAGTTGTGAAATCACTCTCAGCTGCTGTTGAATCAACTGGTGGCTTCGCAAAAACACTTTTATTGTAACTTGGAGTGGCAATTGTGAAAAACAGTTAATTAAATGTCAAGCGTTTCTTGTTCAATGCTCACGTTTAAGATTTAGTTTTTGCAACAGTTCAAATCAGTTATTTCTTAAAAATTAAAGCGAAGTTTCAACGAAATGAAGATTTCAGAAATATTGAATTTCTCTATTCAATAGAGGGATAAATTACGGAAAATAGAGAAAACAGAGACAAAAAGGATATAAAATAGAAAAAAAAGAATGTGAAAAAGGAAAAAAAGAGAAAATTGAGAAAAAAGAGAGAAAAAAGATGAAAAAGAACCAAAAAAGCGAAAAAAAATTGATAGAATAAAAGAAAAAAGACATAATTGAAAACCAAATCAAAATTGTCTTGTTCCATAACATTTGAAGTTGCTTCGAAAGTTTCAGATCTTCGAAATAAAAATAGAAATGAAGATTCCAACTGTAACCAATTGTTGCTGTTGCCTTAGTTTAAGAGCAGCTGGACTGTTGATTGGTGCGTTTGGTGTTTTGGCAAACATGATTGGCGTTTTAAGTGGCTATGCAATGGTATTGAATGGTGAGTCAACATTTCAAACTCACTCCAGAATAATTGTGTGGAACCAAAGGCGACACGATGTCGCGCGTAAGCAATGCACAAGCACGCACGTAATGGTATAATGAGCTATGATGTGATATCTTGGGAATTTATTCGGTGCTTTGGAAGAAGTTATCCGTTGAATGAGGCAAAAGAAGCTGAAAATGCATTTAAAAAATGAGTTTGTTTGTTCAGCCTTAAATATTGCCGTTGACAATTGTTGTTGCTGTTACTTTTGTTTATCAATTATCATGAATAAATGTTATAAATGAAAGTGAAAAATTCTTTAAAAACCAATTTGAAATTTTCTCATTCATTCAAATACATTGAAATATTTTTTCAAATTTTTGCAGTAATCGGTCTCCTGGTGAATTCCTGGTTCGTCTTTGGCATTCTGAAAGAAAATCCAAGGCTAATGCTGCCCAGCATAATTCTGACGTTCTTCGCAATCATTTTGATGTTTCTCTCACCATTCTTCTTCATAGCTTACTACCACAGCGAAGTGACAGAGGATAAACAGGCAAACAACAAATTGGCTTATTTGTGCACCGCTCTATCGTTGATTTTGTATTGTATTGGAGGTATTTAATTGTTTTTTCATTTTCCTAAATTTCGATGATTTTAAAAACCAACTAGAAATTTATAAACAAAAATGTTCAGTTTTCTTTGATTGAATTCCTAATTGGTTCATCATTTGAAACGGTTCAGATTGAACTAATTAAAAAATTTCAATTTAAAACCTCTAAAATCGTTGTATTTACTTTTCAAATCTAGTTCTCTCAACCTACCTGTGGCTAGTGCATTATTCCCTGTACAAATCCATAAAAGCTGGAGCACCACGAGGGCCAAACGTACACGTACATGTCCATAAAAATGGTGGCGACGTTTAAAATCAACTCGTGAAAGTCTCATCACCGTCAAATAAAAATTGGTTCTCAAACGTCGGACGAAAAAAGCTCATCACGCTCAACATATGGCTCATAATAAATTACGCTTAATACAGAGAGGGACCAAATCACATGCATCATACTTCTTCCATATCTAAAATTGTGTGGACGATCGTGTTTTTCTTGCTCATGTAAAATGTGTTGTGTTTCAGTATTTTGTGGCGAATAAAGCGAAAAGAAATGATGAAGCCTGGTGTTTTATTTCAAATGATGGTTAAAATTATGATGAAAAATGAAAAAAAAATGTCATTGTGGAAAAGCTTGCTTAATTGCTCTTAACCTCTTAGCTGGTGTTGTGTTTTCATTTGAATTGTGAAAAAAGAGTTCAACAATTCATAAATTATCGATTTTCACTTAAAAGCGCAAAAACCAATCCACCACAAGCCATAAATTATATGAAATATATCCGTATAGTCAGTGTAATTAGATGCTATGTATACATTTGCCTCCTCTGTAATATGAATGCTTTGTGAAAATGGCAATTTTGAAAATGACTTTCAACATTGCCTTGTGATAGTGTTTCAATGGACAATTTGTGTGCGTTGGCCAATGACTGTTCAAGTTGAACTGCTTAACGGTTCATCAGTGGAATGAAGGAAATTTTTGTCACAAGAAAACAGTACGTTATTCATCAGTTGAATGACATGGTGCTTGTGTATTCGCATGAAAAACGTCTATCACACCACTCCACATTCACAAAAGCCATTCAATGGAAGACGTTCGTTTACTTTTGGTTCTCGTCCATTCACCATCTTATTCGCATTAACTGGTAATTTCTAACGCTTCCATCAACGTATTTTCGGTCATTAAGTGTGGACACTTTGCTGAGTCATCATCATTTGACACAGTGAATGAAGGTTTTTTGCGAATTTCTTTCGATTTGAATTGAAGAAAAAAAAAACAATAAATTTGAAAATTTATTGAAAAGAAAAATCAATGAAAAATTAGAAATTTCTGGTGAATATTCAAGTGAAATTCTGGTGAGTTTTGGTGACATCTTTAGGTATATATCTAAGGTCCTTTGGCTAAGGTATATTTGTTCAATTGAACGACTAATTTTCCGTCATTTTCATTAGTCTGAAGTGAAGAAAATGCGATTTTCGACGGTAGATCATTGCTTTTGGTGCATTGATTTGCGAACGTCTGGAATAATTATGGGCGTTTTGGGTGTCTTGTCAAGTGCTTCGTACATTATTATCGGATTTCCAGAACCAATGTGGGCTTTGATGCTGTGCTGTGAGTACATTTTTGTTCGTCACAACGTTCGCTGCGCCTACAAAAACAATTGTTATTTGATATAATTTATGGTTTAGCATATAATAAACTACAAGTTGAAACTAAAATCCGCTTCATGAAGCTCAACGCTTAAAGCGGAAGTTTGTTTCATTTCAAATATTTTCTCAAAAATATTTTTTCTGTAGTTTATTCCAAGAAAACAATTCAATTCAAAAGAAATCTCACGCAAACCATTTGTTTCTTTGTAGATTTTGGTTTGATCGTCAGTTCGGCCTTTCTGTATGGAATTTTTAATGTGAGTACAAACGATTTGAGCCTTCTTGAGAAAGAAGATCATACAACTGTCTTTTCTCTTTTGAAAGAGTCTCTTCAATCCGCAGTTCTGTTTCTTTCTTTTTCGAATTTCTCTTTTTCTAATGTTCCTTTTGTCAAAGGTTTTCTAATCTGAATTTTGTCCGATAATCCAGGAACGACCGCATTCAATGCTGCCAATGATTATTGTGACATTCGTTTCGGTGCCTGTACTCTTCCTCATGCCAATTTCCTTCGTAACTTACTACTTCGTCACAAAAACACACATCGAAAAGGAGGATAATTACAGAGCATTCATATGCTTGACGGCGTCGAATTGCGTCTATTGTTTAGGAGGTAAACATCGTACAGTCATGACAACTGAGTTGTAGGATAAAGTATTGCCCGTTTTTAACATGGAAGTGTATGCATAAATTGGGTGACACTTTATCCGTCCATTGTATTTCCTATGGCACTCGGCAACGTATACTTCCTATAATAATTTCTTAGATGAGAGCATTATTCATTTCTAGAGCAAAATACATTCAAGAATTCATACATTTTCAATTGTTTCAGCGTTTAATTACTACTTGTGGAACGTCCAATATTCCCTGTACAAAGTGGTCAAAGAAACAGCCGCCGAAATTGGCAACCAAAGCAGATATGGAGTTTGAACGGAACCAACGAAATCTTAGACGAAAGGAAATTTTAAATTTTTTTTTAAATAGTTTTTCAATTGAGCACGCTTTTACGAACTCAAGTGAATTGAATGCCAAAAATATTAGCGGTATTATACAATACAGCGAACGTATGGTTTCGGCATATGTAGACATTGATCTTCATTCAGTTCGGCTGATGTCGGCATATTAAGGTCATATGAGCTTTCAAAACGAGTCGATAAATTCAAATTCTAGATCAATGTTTGATAATTTTCATCCATGTTCATCAATAAATGGCGAAATTTTCAATTAAACAAGTGGTTTTGTCTTATATTCTGCTGCGATAAAATGGGATAGACTATATAGCCTAGATATGTGTTTGGGTTAAATGAAAAATGTAAACACTGTTTATCTAACAAAGATATATTTCAAAATATGAAATGATTCATTTTGAATGGAAAATGGGTATATTTGGTCAGTGTACTTGGAATACCGCCGTTAACATATGAGACTTGTGAAGGTCTATGTAATTTATAAGATTCTATGTTCATTCGATTTCTACCGAATTCGCGTTCAATTTTGTTTATTTCAATCGACAAAACCAATTCACTCTTCATTCGTTCACTCATTATTGATTCAAAAAACTGAACAGACGTCGAAATATATTAATGGTTATTCTCAATTTGGATCCTCCTCTAGAAAACAGTCCCTGTTTTTATACGTCTTATTTTGCAATTGAGACCATCTAAGTGCTTTTGACATTGAATGAAAAGCATTCGATAAAAAAAACAAATACGTATTTGAATAGACAGCAATTTGAACTCGCTTTTATTTCTAAAATATTTTCTTTTTGCTTGAAATCGAACCGACACAATTGAATTTTCATTGGCCGCTAATCAAAATGAAGAAACTGCCGTTGTTTTATATCAACAAATTTGATCAAGGTTATTTATTAGAGTGTTTTCCAAAATCATCTCATGAGTCTCAATTTTCCTAGGGGGATTTAACTACGTGAAAACTTGTAAAAAAATGATATAAACGCGCACGAAATTGTTACATTCACCAGAGAACTTGCATGATTCCACTCAGTTGACAAGTTCCGTATTAAAACAACATGCGCGAACGCGCGCGAGTTCGTGTGCAAACTTGAAGCTGGACGACGCGCACACATCAGTCGTTCCATTTATTATATCTGGATTAACTTTTCCAACACTTTCTCCAGCTCTTTAAAAATATTTCCTTTGTCCATTTTATAATTATATAAATCTTTGAACTTTTGGAAAGGATGTGAAAAATCTTTATACACGTAAACAAGCAATTTTTAGTTTGAAACGCGTTTTGGTTGTCAAATAACAACTTGAAAAACGCGCAAAACCATAAACAAACTTGTGTAAACTTGTGACCGTGCGCGTCAGTACGTACAACGAACGCGTCGAACTTCCGCGAATCAAGCAAACTGGCAGAAAACATGCTGAACTCGTAAGAGTTAAATTCCCCTAGCAATTTTCACGTAATGTACGGATTGGTTCATTCTCCAAAATGCCATTGTGAATATTGCTCTTGTTTGCCCGTAAAAAGGATTTAGTTGGAATGAATTCTAAGCACGTTCTCGGTATGGAAATGGAATTCCGTATTGGGTAACAAAATCATGTACCCAATCAAATCAGCGACGTCCATAGAACTACAATATGCGATGTCGTTGAATCAAGAAAATTTATCATTTCGAATAAATATCAAAATCTGTAAATGCTTATTAAAAACAAACTCAAATCTTCACTATATAATAACTGTGCAAACAAAGTTTTATTATAAATGAGGTTCTATTGTTAGTATTTTTTTGCATAAACAGTGAGACAATTCAGAAATTGTCAATGTTTTGACACAATATAAACGATCGTTTATATTTAACGAATTCGAATTCGTTCATTAATTTTGAATTAAAAGTTCTTCCGTGCACGACGAGGAAGAGGAAAATGTGAATTTCAGTTTTAGATTTTGATCGATCGTGATATAAACGTCGCCATTGTCCATGATGCTAACGTTGCAGTAAAAATTCGTTTTCGTTTTGTAGATTTGCCCGTTTTGCGTAGTCACTTCCAAGTACCAATGATCGAAAGGACTGAATGCCCCGTTGTAATAAATGAACGGCGTCGGGTGTGATAATTGATTGTTTTCCAAATTCGTATACGTTGTGATGCCGGAGTTTGGGTCATGATTTTTAACCGTATGGTGTTTGACGAAAACTCGTTGCAATACTTGACCCGAAGAATTAACAACGAAATATCGCCCATGTTTTGCTCCCATTCTCGCATCTCCCTGTGGTTCCGTGTCCACGGTTTCCGTTTGAGCTTATTGTTCGATAGACAAAAATGGATTAAAACTTATTAAATAAAGCACACGAAATAATTGAACTGGTACGAACCTGCGCTCAAACACACAATGACAATAAACAATCCGAGAATCAATTTCATCGTAGAGAGAAATTAATGAAAACGCACTGAACAAAACTGTTGCCGTGTCAAATAATTTGCGAATCAGGAATGAAAACCCGTAGTTTTACAAGAAAATGAACAGTTATTGAATGTGTGCTGTGCCTGATGTAGAAGCAAACTGACTTGGTTCGTGTTTTGTACACTGTTTATATATTTTCGCATTAGAATCATCAATCAAAGCCGATCGAACATTTTTCATGAAAACTATTTTTAAAACGAGTTTTGTGTTTGATATGATTACGTTCAGAGCAGAACGGAGCAAGAAAACACTCTTACGCATGTATAATTTACCCCATTTGCTCCATTATGCAAAGGGATTATTGGGATTTTAATGAAATTTTGTGGCTTTGTTATGTGAAAGCCAAGTATGATTTTACTGAAGTTTTATTACTTTCGAGTCATGTACTTTTAAATTTTCCGACTTTAACCGCATTTTTCCATTAACAAAGATCTCGAATTATTTATCAATTTTGTATTTTTAATGTGGAAAATATACCAAAAATATTTATTTTTGCGAAGGTACGGAGTACACCCAATGTCTTCGAATACCAGAACACTTCAGTGCATTCCCATTAATTTGAATACTTAACTCACATTTCCACTCTCCAATGCTTATTTCCACGTTTTCTTTCGATAGTTCTACCTAAATTGATGACCTCACATTTTCCATTGAAAACTCTATCACATTTCAGAAAAACTACGAAATTTTCAATACAAAAATCACAAAACTTTATTTATGTTCATTTTAACTAAGAATTTTATTTGCATAGTTTCATTTATGGTGAAGCGGATTGCATAATTAAATCTATTCTTATTCGACTAATATCTCTTAATATGTCCGGATTGAGGTGTTGGAATTGAAATGGTACGTCAAATGTGTCTTGATATATTTTCGGATTGCTTTCTTCCAATTCATACTCCAGGCATCGAATGCTGTCTGTTCCGCCTTCTTTTGGAATTTCGTCGAATCTTGCCGTTGGCTCAAAAAAGTATTGGAATTTTTTGCACTTCACAATCGGATGATGATTCACTGAATAGCATTTTTTCGAATTCACAGTAGACACCAATCCTAGCATTTCACTAAATTGTGGGTATGTTAGTCGCCATTCGTCACTATTATTATGTAAACATTCATAAAATTCCCGTTCACACTCGCAGCTTCACATAAACGATTGAAATATATGGTTAATATCGTTCGTGCGATTCAGTCTAAATCTTTGTTCAAGCTCACATCTAATAACATAAGAGCAACATAAATCATTATAATTAAATCCTGGAGGAATATCTCTTAATATTTTGTAAAAAAACGTCCCTGAACAAGTTTTCTTCTGGCTCAACTATGAAGGGAGCATATATAATGTATGTATCGTGTTTATATTGATAGAACTCACTGAGAACTCTTGTTAGATTTTTAGCCACACGGGAGTAAGCTTCATCGTGACGATTTTTAGATAGGTTTGTAGACTGAAGTGTTGAACACAGAAATGCAAATGCAAATGAAACTGATAAAACGTTCCGCATTTTTATTTTGAACAATTTTTCCAATTACTATTTATATTTTATTCAACATTCGATGCACATCGATGGTGTGTTGAAAGTTTGAGATCTGCGTTGGAACTAACCAGAAATAACAAATAACAATGTTTACTTTTGGTGGCTATTTAGCTCCAGACATAACCATTAAATACCAATTAAGCTTTTGGATAGGCTTAAAAGTATGGAAACCAAATCTTCGTTCGTTTGCGATGCAAACAGAAAAAAGTTTTGGTTTTGTTGAATACACGAAAGTAACATCTTTCACTCATATTCAAATTGTTTCAGAGTGAACATAGTACGTGTGAGCTCACAGCGGATATATTGGATATGCCTTCAAAATTTCTATTACGGATTGGTTCAATAAAGACCAGACGTAGGTACTAATAGTGTTTTAATTGTTGTTACATTGCCGAAAACATTATTTGTTTACCTGATAATTTGAAACAAATTAATTTGGCCGACCACGTATATATTACACATGAATTAAATCAATGCCCAAGTGCGAACGCTACATCTTTTAAAAAACGTGGTTCACGTGTTCACGCCTTTCTCACAACTTTTATATAATTTCCTGTCTGAAAGACGTGCGTCTTCTGTGCAATGGTATACAGAATACGCGAGGGAATGGCGTGAGGGTAATTTCAGCTATACCATTTATCACTGCACAGAAAACGTACGTCTTTCGTGTGGTAATTATATATAGAAGACGTGAGAAAGGCATGAATACGTAAACCACATCTTTTAAAAGACGTAGCGTTGGCACTTGAGTGGGTACGACTTGGTTGGGCAGAGCTGGAAAAAACACTCTGTGTGTGCGCGCACGTAACTAAGAACGCACACACAGTAGATGTGCGGCGCACACAGTGCTTGTATTTTTGGTGTGCGTGCACATTTACATAGATTTCGACAAAATTTGACAGTAGAACCGAAATCTATGTAAATGTGCACGCACACCAAAAATACAAGCACTGTGTGCGCTGCACATCTACTGTTTGTGCGTTCTTAGTTACGTGCGCGCACACACAGAGTGTTTTTTCCAGCTCTGTGGTTGAGCCCATAAAAAGTCGTTTTCATCCAACTATTTTTCACTTGTCCACAAATCGTTCAATTGAACGTTGGTTCGAAATTTAATTAGAAAATAAATCGATTCCGACAAATTAAAAACGTTTTGAGCTATGGTCGTGTTGAAAAATTCTTTTGAATTCTTTCTATACTTATTATTCATTATTTTGGGCATCGGAAGTGGTGAAAGAGTGTGTTCTAACGTAGAATTTGGATGTAAAGTGGTAAAAACGAAACTAGGCCAAATTGGCGGTGTTCAATTGAGCACGATTTGGGGTGGAAATTCATTTTGTGGTTATCGTGGCATTCCATTTGCTCAATCACCGACTGGCGATTTAAGATTTAAGGTATGCATAACATGTGATTAAAAAAAAAATTTCAATTAAAATGATTTCGTCTTTATATTTTTTTCTTTTCAATTCAAAATTAGGCTCCCGTTGCGACTGGACCATGGGAAGGCACACTAAATGCTTCTGACTACGGTTCGGTTTGTATTCAAACATCTGACGGTGGTTCGAAATCTCCTCAATCGGAAGATTGCTTATTTCTCAATGTTTTTGTACCAAGTGCTTCGGTGTGCAATTGCAATACGACCAATATCCCAATTATAGTTTATATTTTCGGCGGTGCCTTCACCAGAGGTACACTCTAAAAAAATTGATTTTTGTTCAATAAGTCTCTCGAATAATCATGGTTTTCAGGCGGAAGCAATAAGAGAGGACCGGAATTAATTCTGAATCGATGTGTAATTTTTGTGTCGATGAACTATCGCGTTGGCGTGTTTGGATTCCTTCCGTTGGCCCTGCCTGAATACTCAGGAAATATGGGACTAAAAGATCAACAATTGGCTATGCAATGGGTTAAGGAACACATTTCAGCCTTTGGTGGCGATCCAAACCGCATTTTGCTTTCTGGTCAAAGTGCTGGTAAGATGTTGGATCACATAAAAAATGAACATATTTCGATACTTTTCTGGCACAATTTGAAATTATCATTTGAACATTTTCAGGCGCAGCATCTGTTGGTTTTCATATTCTGAATAAAAAATCGCGAAAACTCTTCAATCGAGCTTATGCAATGAGTGGCTCGGCAATAAGTTTAAACGCTCAAATGGAAACTAATGATTTAAGACCACAATTACGAACGGCTGCTCAAACATTAGGCATAAATGTTACCACAGATGAACAATTAATTGAAGCAATAAAAACGATCCCAACTTCAGTTTGGCTTCAACTTACTTACATCAACGGAACAAGCATTGATCGATTTCCCACTTGGTCGGCAGCCATTGAAAGTTTGTTTGACTTTTTTTTTTAAATTTTAACGGTTTTATTGATACCGATTGTTTGAAAATATTTTTGAAGCATTTGATTTTTGTTTAAATTTATCTTTAGTTAAATAATTTCATTGAAATTTCTTGACAATACGAAGATCCTTCGGCAAAGAATGAATTTTTCTGGCAATAATAATGAAAAAATCGATTTTTTCCAGATATTGACGCACGGAAACCTTTCTTAACAAAAGACCCGTTGGATATTTACCATTCGATGTCTTCGAAATGTGATGATATTCCGTCGACTATTTACACTTATGTGTCAATGGTAATTGGTTTGATTTTTTCGGATTATGTCCGACATTTGGAAGAATGATCGAAAATGAAATCGCATATTTTAGGAAATGATTCCATACATCAAAGCCGGAATTGATGATCCAACATTAATTGAGGACTTGAATCGAAACTTCTATTTTCGTCTACCGTTTCACAATTTCGATCAAGTGAAGTGTAAAGAAGTGAGTTCTTACTATTTTGTTCGCTTTGGATTCTTTTTCTTTCTCTATTTTTCAAAGCCAAATTTAATTTATCTCTATTTCGATCATAATTCAGGCGGCGAAACCAATCCTCGCTCAAATGCGCCAATTTTACTTCGGAAACAACACAATCAATGCATCAACAATTATGCAATATGTTCGAATGTTGAGTTACTACACTTACATTTATCCGATACAAAGAGATGTCAATATTCGTGCCAAAAGGGCAAAATGTCCACAAAGATTACAAATGTGAGTTTTTCTCCCAGAGCTACTAAGATACGGAATATAATTTCATTTTTAATTCCCAGCAATAATCAAAAGACACCACTGAATATATTCGGTGCATCAGATCCACACATAGCAGCACTGCCTGGTCCTGGACACACAGAAGATTTGTGCCACTTACTTTAGTAATTTTGTTTTTTTTTCTCGTTTTTTTTTTGCATTTTTTTCGCTACTGGAAATAAATAGCGAGAAAAATGAATTTTTCTACGGAGTTATGTCATTTTTGTTCGCAACTTTATTTGTCTCTTTTTTGCTTCAAGTTTCATCCACCTCAGTTATGTTTCATCCACCTCAGTTATGAAATCAGTTTATCAGTAGTAATAATTATTCACCGTGTCAAATGAATTTGTAGAAAAAGTCGAAAGTTTCGTCTCAATTTCCATAAAATGAATTGGAGTCTGCAAAACGTGACCATTCTTGAATTTCGCTTACATTGCATTCCATCTGATCAATATATTCTATTTCAGTTGCAAATCTTCTGCCTCTCTTTATGCAGCCGTTGACAAATACAAAAGCACCAATATGGCATACATGAATGCGTATAAAACGAGCGAGGAAATGATTGATATTTTGGTATCGTATGCGTCCACTGGGTAAGATGTTTTCACATTTTGTAAACTCGAATCGATTTTGACGAAGAAACAAAATCTAATTCCCTAAAAATTCTTTTCAATAGAACAATATTTTTAATATGCATCCATTCAACAGAAATCCAGTTTCACGAACAGGCAGTTTAACTAACTTCCCAAGAATCAGTCGACATCCACTCCGAAATTTATCCTATGTCGTAATCATGGATACGGGAGATATTGCAGTCGGTGCAAATCCAACGAATGAAGAATACAATTTATGGCGACATATCGATTTGCGCGTACAAAAATTGATAAGGATGGGCTGTAGCAAAGTAAATGTGCCGGATAACTTATTCAAAGTTTGAAACTGAGAATCGTTTGTTTGTCTTGAAAAGATAATAAAATCGAAAACCGCTAAAGTGAATCGATTATTTTATTCCCAATGTTTTTTTTTTCATAAAACAAAATGATATCAACATAGTTCTATCAATGATTGACGCAATGGATGTGCCTCATCCAGATAATGCTTGACAAAACACACAACGTGATTATGATGACATCCTTTCTAGATCTGTTTGTTTGTGATTATATCCTTGTCATAATCTCGTGAGAATATGGCAAATGTTAGCAGATTTGACTTTGGCACATTCAAATTCAGCTCAACCTTAACATGATGATCATTTTGATCTTCGGATCTGGAATGAAAATAATGGAATTTTTGTTGAAATTC
>NW_022595294.1:366493-376794 GCF_009176505.1 Sitodiplosis mosellana
GAATCGGATTCGTAAGCGCAAAACGATTGATCGTCCATTGAACATTTCACTTTGACATACAAGTCGATTACCACATATTTTTTTGCCTTTCGAACCGCACATGAGATACTACGGAGCACCTCATCAACGGTCGGATCATCGCAATATGACAGGTTTGTATTTGGTAGTAGCACAGCAGTATTTTGGCGGTTGAAAATGACTTCCGGCAACACCACAATATCCACTCCATCCAATTCACTCGATTCGATGATGTCGATGGCCTGTTTTGTAAGCTTAGCCACACCACTAATGGTGTTGCCAGTGGACACAGGATTTATTTCGACCACTGCTGCTGTGTAAGTTGCTGGCTGTAATGAGAAGAGATCGTTTGTGGAAAAGAAAGGAACGAAAAATTATGAAAAAAATGTAGCAGTTTTTTTATAATGAATACGATATGATTTGAAGGAGTTGCGAAATGATGTGCTATGTAACCATGTATAATACGGTCCATTTTTTTTATTTCTGAAAGAATCACTTAAATCCTATTCAACTCCATTTGAATGGTCAAGAATCTCACCTCTTCACTTTGGCAGACATTTATGAAAATGACATAAATTAACACCAGACATTTCGAAGACATTTCGAAGACATTTCTTCACACTTTTAGAATAGAATTTTTGTTGGCGGTTCTTTTTTATTCACTAAAACTTGCTCGAATTTTTAAATGAAGTCGAATGTTTAGCTTCTCATTTCAAGCTACAAATATTTCTTGAAAAATCAGAATAAAAAATCACTTCTGTCCTATAGCACTGTTTCCTAAATACTGAAGAGTAATATTCGGTCTACTAAATGTGAATGCCATGCCAAGGTAATACTTTATAAAGGGCAGACGAGCATAGGAGTCCGATTATTTATTCTTATCATGAGCGTAATGTGTAGGACTTTGTGTGTGTGTCAGTCACCTGTTATGGCGATCACGAAAAAACACAAAAAAAGTACCATTATACCACGCGTTGCCCCTTCAAAGGTGAATCGTTCGATGTCTTTCGACATCACATTCGAAGAGATATGAGCAATTGAGCATTCGTCTTACGAATATGTGTTTGTAACATATGAGAATGAATATCAGTGTGCTTGAATTAGTAAATAGACTGAAGTGATTCTTATAAAAGCGACGACTAATATACACGCGCACTGATAGTCATTCTCTTTGTCACATATTCGCAAGACGAAAAGATAACCTTACTGATGTGATTTCATGGTACTGTCACGCTTGGGAACGCAACGTGTGATTCTCTCAATTGATAAGCATCGCACACAAACAAGTATGTGAATTTGCCACCTACTTTAAGTCAAAATTTAAAAAAAAACCATATAAAATCCCAATTTTTTCAATATCTTCTTTATTTTTTAATTTGGTAATAGAGTCTTTTAGACGATTTTGTCATTTTTCCAGAAAACTCGTATTTAGACGATTTTGTTATTTTAAAACCCGATTTTGTTAAGAAAAAAATTGTCACATTTTTGGATGATTTTGTCATTAAAAAAAAAATTTAAACGAATTTGTTAAGAAAAGGGACCATTTCCTTTAGACGAAATTGTCATTTTTTTTAGACGATTTTGTTTTATTTCTAGACGTTTTTGTAAGCAGCCTATTATCAAATGGAACTGAAGAAAAATTATACGAAATAAAATAAAAATTCAAATACATTCACCTATATAAACACATGACGACCTCTGAAGCAATGCAGTCATAGCAGTGACAGTTTGATCGAAAGTGGAATAAATGACCACCGCTTTACACTAGATGTCATCATATGTTATATGCGAGCGTTTTTGAATTTGTTTTTTCTTCAGTTTCATCTGATAATAAGGACTTAGTTTATTGAATATTTGTTTATATTTTATTTAAATTTGTTCATGCACGGAAGAGTAATTTTTTTCTTCACTTAAACTCGTTTATTCTCCCAATTTTGAGTGAAAAATAACATAACGGTTGTTTTGACGCTTATGCGTACACATTCTAGTGGTAATTTTCAGCATATCATATATCCTAATGTACTTAGTTCGATTTTCCAACATATTTGACATTTTTCATCCGCAAACTAAATGTGAGTTTTACTCTGCTTAGAGTTTCTTTCTGAGAAAGTTTAGTTGAGACCTGAATAATCGATTCTATTCTTGGTATTTAGAAAAATATTGTAATGAAAAATTGCGATTATAATTATATAAAAATATTCCTAGTGTTTTTCAGTACAAAATAATGATACAAAAATAGTTCTATCAATGATTTACATAATGACTGTATCTCATCCAAATAATGCTTGAAAAAACGCAAAATGTGATTATGATGAAACTCTTGCCAGATTCTGCGCCGTTTGTGATCATATCCTTGTCATAGTCTCGTGAGAAAATGGCAAACGTTAGCAGATTTGACTTTGGCACATTCAAATTCAGCTCGACCGCATAATGTTCTTTTAATTCGGATCTGGAATGAAAATGATGGAATTTTAGTCAAAACTTTTATTTCAAAACCTTTTCATAAAAAACTGATAAATAATTCCTAGCAAAAGTGCAAAGGAATAATTTGATCCGATGTTTGGATGAAAAAAAAAAATAATTTTGATAAAAGAAATTACTTGAAAATGACAAATTTTGCAGAAAAACACTCATAACCAAATGAAAATGTCGCCGAAAATAACAAACCAGATTTATCGGTATAATCAATCCGTTTGCGTAGATAATAGAATGGTTTTGTCACACACACCCTTCGAACACCGTTATCGATTATTGTGAAAAAGGAGCATTTTTCTTTATCAAACAAGGAAAAAACTGAATGCGATAAGATCAGTTGTAAATTTTGAAGATAGTTTGATTTTGTTGAAACTCTTGATTCGAAAACGGTTCGCTTGATGTTTAAAATTGGTTTGGAAATTCAATTTTGAGAGAATGTGATTGATATGCTCTTCCGCACACAAAACGAATATACTTCGTCTTTAGCTCAATTGAAAAAACGTTCTTACATTTTGTACTCAAACTCCGTTACTTTGAGCGGCAGCAAGTCTGCGGTCAATGTGTTCGGCATGACTTTCATGCGAGTGACTGGAAGCACCGTTTTCAGCAACAATTTTATGAAATTGTATCGATTGTGCACTTGTGACGGTGATGTTCGAATTCCACAGGAACTCTTCGTGTTCATCTCAGTACAGGCGATTAAGCTGCACATCTCTTGGCCGGTGAGCAAGTTTTTGATTGGGTTGTGGTAACGATGCCCACTGAAAACCGATATTGCATATGAATATGATGACTGAAATTGAAAAAATAAATCGATCACTAATGTTATTCTTTGAAGACAAACGAAGCGCAACATTCTTTTGACAACAATTTTTCGGATTAACAAAAAACGAACAAAAATGAAGTCGCTTCAACCCATCCTTTTTCAAATATCAATAGAACTGTTGTGTTTGAATAAATAAAAATTAGACTTTCTCTTCACCTTCCCATCCAATTCGCCATTGTCGCTGACTTCGATGTTGTAATCACAGCAAATGGCTTTATTGCACACTGTTCCGCTCTGTTTGAGACTTTCGGAGAAGTTCAAAAATGTAACAGTAAACTCGATTAGATTTTCTTGCTTGAGATTCATTTCAAACGGTACATCTCCGGGTTGAATATTACTATTAGAGAAGTTCAAGGAATTTTCAACAAAATTGCCAAAATTAATTTCATCCGAGTCGGTTTCTAGCTGCAAAAATGATCGTGAAAGACGATTCCCTTCCGTTGCTTTATCGATTTTTGATGAGTAATGTTCAGCTGGCAGTGGATCAATGGGAATCTTTGCTATAAGAATTTGAGTTGCCGGTGATTCGCTGACGATTACTTGCAACGCACCCGATCGTCCACCGTAGATTCCACTGCCCGAACATTTTATGCTGGGCGCATTCACATTTGCTGCCAATAGATTTACATTGTTTGCATACGCCCAACTCTGCTGGTATTGAACGGCTAAAAGAAACAAATAATTGAATCTCGAGGCTAGAAATCAGAAAAGCCCACCACAATCCGTCGCTCACCTGTCAAATACGGAATTTCCGAGTACCATTTCGTTGGATAAACAAAGTGTTTGACGCCTTGGTCGACTAAATTAATGGCCGGTTCATCGAAAAACAGATCAAAGCAAACGCACACACCGAATGTTACATTGAAATCAGTTTTAAACGTTGTCATATCGGGCGTTTGAGTCTGTTGCGCCCCGTATTCGCCGAACAAATGATACTTTCGATACCTTGAGATGAATTTATTTCGATAAAAATTTATTTTTAGATCAATAATTCATTGTGCTACTCCACTTACTTCGTAACCACATCACCGTTGCGGTCAAAGACAATGGCCATGTTGTAGAGGTTCGTGGAATCGGATTCGTAAGCGCAAAACGATTGATCGTCCATTGAACATTTCACTTTGACATACAAGTCAATTACCACATATTTTTTTGCTTTTCGAACCGCACAGGAGACACTTCGGAGCACCTCATCAACGGTCGGATCATCGCAATATGACAGGTTTGTATTTGGTAGTAGCACAGCAGTATTTTGACGGTTGAAAAGGACTTCTGGCAACACCACAATATCCACTCCATCCAATACACTCGATTCAATGATGTCGATGGCTTGTTTTGTGAGCTTAGCCACACTCTTGCTTGTGTTACCATCGGACACAGGATTTATTTCGACTACCGCTGCTGTGTATGTTGCTGACTGTAATGAGAAGAGATCGTTTGTGGAAATGAGAGGAAGAAAATTTTTGAAGAATTTCAATGGAAATTATCTCTTGGAAACAAGTCTCTCGACAACCGATTGTGTGCCATAAAGAACATTATACTCTAGTATAAGAGCATCACTACATCAGTTGGTTATGAGCCGTAATAAAAGTCTCTTGTTTACATTTTGATCATGACATTGCCTAATGGCAAATAAATATTCGCCCAGGTGAAAATCTGTTTTAACCATAAAATTGTGTATAAGTCAGCGGGAACACGTCAATCGCATTGTAAAATGAGATCCATTTGATTTGCTTGATAAGCATCGCATTGAAACGGGAATCATGTTGAAATTTAGATTGATTAATCACAATTTTTATCACTTTCAACATTTTGTCGCCAAATCGAAGTATAATTCTAGCGTATATGTATGTGAAAAGTGCGCATTTAAAATCGAAAATGAAGTGTTAAAATGCAAAATACACCAAATACACTAATAACTTGTAATAACGCGACCCCGA
The DNA here is from genome assembly GCF_009176505.1 of Sitodiplosis mosellana. Taxonomy (NCBI): domain Eukaryota; kingdom Metazoa; phylum Arthropoda; class Insecta; order Diptera; family Cecidomyiidae; genus Sitodiplosis; species Sitodiplosis mosellana. Next base: position 371,753 of record NW_022595294.1, read on the forward strand.
ACTTTGAATTTTCTCGAAGCTTTGATCTCACCTGTTCACTTCGGCAGCTATTTATAAAAATGACGCAAATTATCACCACAAATTTCGAAAACATTTCTTCACACTTGCAGAATACAACTTATGTTGAAAGATAGTTTTTGTGAAGAAAAACTGAAAAACAGAGCTTTTTGTTCGAATCTTATTATGAATTGACAAATTGGGCTGTTTTTTTCTCTCTCTCTCTTTGATGTCTCTAGCCTCTAACGAATTTCTAAACGAAATCGAATGTTCCGCTTCTTATACGAAGCTACAAATATCTCTTGAACTCAATACAGCGTGTTATATAAAATGAAATTGGATTTGTATCAGAATCAAAAATCACTTCTGTCCTATAGCTACTGCCTTCTAACTGCTTGAGCACAATAGCTGGTTTACCAAATGTGAATGTCATGCAAAGCATTACGATATGAACTAGGATATGAAGAGTAGACGAGAAAAGGAGTCCGTATATGAGCAAAAACACGAAAATCGGGAATGGTTAGAAATTTTTTTTTATTCAAATATCGCGGTACTGTGGTCTTTTTTCTTTAAAAGTGATCCTAAAGTATCGGCCAATACCATTTTCATATGAATGTAGACGTTTATAGTGGCCCATTTCAACGTAGTTGTGCTTGTGCCTCGTTTTGTGTCAAAATGAGCGAAAATACACAACCGAACAAAAAGTCAATTTAAATATATAATTTTCGTTATCATTGCTATTATTCAATTTTATTTATTAGATTACGATGTAATCGTGCTATTTTGGCCAAATTTTGCAATGAATACATCTTATTCATGTGCATTTGAAGGCTCTGAAAGGTGCCGCAAATTGGAATGTAACCTTCCAGTCTAAAATTCCCGAAAGTTTTTTTTTCATGTATACCTTTATCAAGAATAATGACGCTATATTAGTTTTTTTTAAAGAACTTTCTGCCTATTTTCTGGAAAATAAAAAATATTAGTTACTTTATTAGACTAAAACACTTATACGAGCCTTCAGACATGTGTAACGAGCCAGTCTTTGTTACATTGAAAAAATCGAGATCATTTGATGACAGGTTTTTTCTTTGTAAACCAATCCAGAACTGAACACCACAAAGAATGATAACACTTCTATTCTTTTTCTACAAATTTGAATCAATTTCGAGTGTATTATTGCATTTATTTCAACCGTCGATGTACTTTGTAACGATCCAGTCTTTTATGTGTAACCTTCCAGTCCTTTTTTTGATCAGAGAAATCGGAATCGTTTATGACAAATTTCTATTACAAATCGATTCGAAACCAAAAATCATGATAAATTCTCGTATTTCTATTTGTTATCGACTGATTTGAATCTAATTTGAATTTGATATTTGGTTTATTTAGCCCGAGGAATTTTGTGTAACGAGGCAGTCTTTTTTCTGTAACCTTCCAGTCCATATATTTTGGATCGTAGAGCGACCTGAATTGATTTTTATGGTGTAAATATGGTTTCGTTCGTTTCTTTGATCCTTCAGACAGCGAACAGAACCTTGGAGTACAAGGATGCTCTGCTGGAGGAACTGGATTTTAGATATATGTAAGATAAACTCCAAACATATCGCCAAAATTGTAACCTTCCAGTCCAACAAAAAAACGGCTATATCTCTATAGGTGTGAGAGATATGGGAAAGGTTTGTTGGTATGAAATGTTCCTTTTGTGGTCTAGATTTGCCTTAGCATAATACTTCAAGTGGTTTCTGGGTTTACAGAAGAGATATAAGCATGAATATTTTGAAAAATCGTGCGAATGTAACCTTCCAGTCTGTGTTTTTGCCCATATATATCCATATCGTGGACTTAATGTATACACATTTGAATTTGTGTCAGTCAGCCGTTATTACGATCGCAAAAACAAAACACAACAAATTTATCAATATACCACGCGTTGTCTCTCCAAGTACGACAGTACATCGAACACTTCGATGTCACATCCAAAGAGATGTGAGCGTTCGTTTCACTAGTATGTGTTTGTCACATATGAGAATGAATAAGAGTGTGCTTGAATTAGTGCATAGTGTTAAGTGATGTTTATAAAAGCAGCGTCTAACCTGCACACCCGGATATTTTTTCTCTTTTATTTTTTTATGACCTAAAACAGGCAATTTCACAATAATCGCTTATCTTTAATTGCTTTCACATATTTGTTTCATTATTATTGAAATTTTTAAATGATGTGATATGTAAGTTATCTTCTGTTCAGTTCAACTGAGAAAATAAGAAAAATCGAAAATGAACAATTCAAATGAATCTAGATTATTTTATTCCAAAAAAAAAAATTCATAAAAAAATAATATCAAAATAGTTTTATTAATGATTGACGTTATGGTTATATCTCATCCAAATAATGCTTAACAAAACGCATAATGTGATTATAGGTGTCATCTTGGTAGATTCTGCGCCATTTGTAATAATATCCTTGGCATAATCTCGTGAGAAAATGGCAAATGTCAGCAGATTTGACTTTGGTACATTCAAATTAAGCTCGACCCAAACATGATGATCTTTTTTATCTTCGGATCTGGAATGAAAATAATGGAATTTTAGTCAAGCTTGAAAATTTCGTGCAAATTAGAAAAAAAGCAATCAATATTCCTTATTGAGCGTAATTAACCATTTGAAAATGTTGCCAACAAACAAATTACCCGAGATTTATTGGCAATCTTTCATAGCAATTTGAAATGATGTTATCGGCTATTGTAAAACTGTTACGATTTCCTTTATCAAATAGGTACGATGATATGGATGCGATAAGATTTGTAGTGATTTTTGAACATTGTTCGATTTTTGCGAATTAATGACTTGAAAACAGGTTGGTGACTGGTGTAAAAAAACAAAACTTACATTTTGAAATCAAATTCATTTGGCTTGAGTGATAGCAGGTCTGCGCTCAATGTGTTTGGCATGACTTTCATGCGAGTGACTGGAAGCACCGTTTTCAGCAACAATTTTGTGAAATTGTATCGATTGTGCACTCGTGACGGTGATATTCGAGTTCCACAAGATTTCTTCATGTTCATCTCAGGACAAGCGATCAAACTGCACACTTCTTGGCCGGTGAGCACATTTTTGACGGCTTTATAGTGACGATGTCCACTGAATACCGATATCGCATAGGAATATGTTGACTGAAATGAAAAAAAGTCGATGAACAATTATTCAAAGACAACATTCATTTGGCACTCTCTTTTTGGTTAAAAGCTAATTCAAAGTGGATCTAACTCGATTCTCCCATCAAAGACCATAATAATCAAAAAACTATGAATAACATTAGAAGAAAGTTTTTCTTCACCTTTCCATCCAATTCGCCATTGTCGCTTACTTCGATGTTGTAATCACAGCAAATGGCTTTGTTGCACACTTTTCCGCTTTGTTTGAGATTTTCGGAGAAGTCCAAAAACGTAACGCTGTACTCAGTTAGATCATCTTGGAAGAGTATCATTTCACTACTTTCATTCGAGTCGGTGTTTGGATTTGAATTTGACTGTGCCTCGAGACGGTTTCCTTCAGCTGGATCAATGGGAATCTTTGCTACAAGAATTTTAGTTGCTGGTGATTCGCTGACAATTATTTGCAACGCACCCGATCGTCCACCGTAGATTCCACTGCCCGAATACATCATGCTGGGTGCATTCACATTTGCTGCCAGTAAATTTACATTGTTCGCATACGCCCAACTTTGCTGATATTGGACGGCTAAAAGGGAAAAAACAAGAAAATTTGATTCTCAAAATAAAAATAAAAAAAATCCCACCACAATCCGTCTCTCACCTGTCAAATACGGAATTTCCGAGAACCACTTTGTCGGAAAAACAAAGTGTTTGACTCCTTGATCGACTAAACTGTTGGCTGGTTTGTCAAACATTAGATCAAAGCAAACGCACACACCAAATGTTACATTGAAATCGGTTCTAAATGTTGTCATATCGGGCGTTTGCGTGTGTTGCACTCCGCGTCCGTTGAATAAATTATACTTTCTATACCTTGAGATGAATTTATTTCGGTAAATTGGTATTTTTATAATTCATTGTGCTACTTCACTTACTTTGCAACCACATCACCGTTGCGGTCAAAGACAATGGCCATGTTGTAGAGGTTCGTGGAATCGGATTCGTAAGCGCAAAACGATTGATCGTCCATTGAACATTTCACTTTGACATACAAGCCGATTACCACATATTTTTTTGCTTTTCGAACCGCACAAGAGACACTTCGGAGCACCTCATCAACGGTCGGATCATCGCAGTACGAAAGGTTTGTATTCGGTAGTAGCACAGCAGTATTTTTATCATTGAAAAGTATTTCCGGCAAAACTACAATATCGACTCCATCCAATTCACTCGATTCAATGATGTCAATGGCCTGTTTTGTAAGCTTAGCTACACCCTCAGTTGTATTTCCATCGCACACTGGATTTATTTCGACCACTGCTCCTGTGTAGGTTGCAACCTGCAATGGAAGAGATCATTTTTCGTAATGAGAGAAGGAATTTTTTGTGACAAGATTTAGTCGATTTTATGACGAAAACGATTTGATTTGAAGAAGCGGCGAATATTCATGTGTAACCATGATTAATACGATCCATTTTATTTCCAAAGAATCAGCATTTAACTCATACATTTATACATTTTTTTTGCTTGAATATTATTCAACTCTTTTTTAAATGGTCAATAATCTCACCTCTTCACTTCGGCAGCCATTTATCAAAATGAGACAAATTACCACCAGAAATTTCGAAAACATTTTTTCACACTTGCAGTTGAACCTTTGTTGGAAGTTTGTCTTTCTTCACTAAAACAGAACGTTTTGTTCGATTATGAATTGCAAATAACAATTGTTCTTCGACGATCCGATGGAAATAATTTCGGTTTAACTACCCACAGAGAAGCGCACCATAAGATGTTATTGTCACAATAACATAACGAGTGGTGTGTCTATTCGTAATGCTCAATTTTATGTTACAAAATATCGCTGATAACATTTGATGCTGTCGTTTTTACAAT
>NW_022595294.1:377194-385596 GCF_009176505.1 Sitodiplosis mosellana
ATTGTAAAAACGACAGCATCAAATGTTATCAGCGATATTTTGTAACAAAAAATTGAGCATTACGAATAGATGTAGCCGAATATTTCTTTTTTGACGAAATATGATGAATATTAGACGCACGTAAGCAAGTATCACACGATAATATTGCCATATCTGCCCCATGCGATATAGAAAATATGCGTTTTGGACACATTGAACAATTTTGTGAGTAACTGTATGTTTAATAATATACATATCTCAATGGCAATGAGAAAACTCAGTAAAATATACTGTAACAAACACAATCTGTTTTTTATGATGTTTTTTGTATTATTTTTCGGATGAAATTAGGGTCTTTTAGGTCGATTTTGTTATTTTTTCCGGACGATTTTTGTGATATTAAGGATGATTTTCGTAATTTATAGGACGATTTTTGGGTTTTTTAGGACGTTTTTCGTTTCACCCTACTTTATAGAGGGTAGACGAGAATAGGAGTCCCATTATCTTTTCTTATCGTGAGCGTTGTGTGTAAGTATTTGAGTTTGTGTGATTTGGTGTCAGTCAACTTGCGATAATATTAACAAAATTACTAACATATCACGCGTTGTCCCTTCAAGCGCAACAGTATGTCAAACGCTTCGATGTCACATCCAGAGAAAGTCTCAAGTAATTCTAATAAAAGCAACGACTCTTTAGTTTTGATATTAATTCTCTTTGTCACATATGCCTAGGACGAATGCTCACATCCAAGTTGGATGATCTAACTGATGTGACATCGAATTGATCGTACTGTCGCGCTTGGGAATGCAAAATGTTATTCACTCTATTGAAGAATGAGAATCGCACTCGAACAGTTTTTAATATTCCAGGATTGGTGGAACGTGTCGAATGTAGATGACAGATGAAGTGATGTGTAATAATGATAAGTTATTAAATCCGCCAAAAATGTTTATTTCATTTGAACAAATACCGAAATTGTGAAGATAACAACTGATTTTCGTGCGGGTATCAACTGAACTTCATATAAAACTAATAATTAGTTATCGTTTATACACGTTTACACGATAAAATCTACTTATTACGAACTGACAACATCATATTATTTGACAAACACATTACAGATACAATGTCACACAATGTACGAGTAAATGTAGTGGAGAAATTGTTCAAAGATTGAAATTGTAACCAATGATGTGACAATTGTCTTCTGTTTAGTGTATCCTGGGAAAACAAAAACAAATCGAAAATTTTAGTTAGTCGAAAATAACAGTTCAGATGAATAGATTATTTTATTCCAAAAAATTTCTTTATAGAAAAAATGATACTATATTTTAGTTGTTAACTATTTGTTGATATCAATGATTGACGTAATTGATAAACCGTTTGTTTATAATTTTCATCGAATCGGAATGTTTTTTCGTCAGAGAAAATGATTTTTTCGAAATTTTCAACACCAAATTCGTCCATCATGTATCGACAAAAACGAACTCTTTGATTTCGATGTGCCGGTGTTGATTTTATGTCTCTTGCGGCTACTCGGCATCTTAATTCCGATTATGCGTCTGGTGGCAGTAATATATGGAACATTTCGAACAGCAGCAGCTCTTGTTGCAGTTGAATATGGGTTTTCACGCAAATATTGAACCATTTCACGATCTTGTTCAGGTGTTGTTATTCGTGGGCGACCAGTTTGCTTGACCTTATCAACGTTGCCATTCACGGCAAATCGATTGATCCATAATCGAATAGTTTTTTCCTAAAAATCAAAATCAATGTTTCCTAAAAATACATGCAATACGATGAACCCTGGATTTATTACCGTAGCCCCCACTATAACTGAAATTTCAGCAACCGAATGGCCATGATCATGATACAACGAAAGTATTCTTCCATTTTGTGCATCGGTTAGGTGTGCGCTTCTGTCAACTCGATTCATTTTGATGTTATTCAACAAATGAAGTGAGAAGAGTAGAGAGAAGGGACAATATTGATTTATGGTATATCCATCAATGAGCATCATCGCATAAATAAAACACAACGGGCAAGTGTTCGTGCGACCGTGCGACAGTGTGTATCACAGCAGCAATGCGAGTCAATAGTCACGCTCTACATTGCTTCCTGTGTACGCACAAGCGATATAGAAAACCATTTAGTGTTTTTGGCAATGTAAAACACTATTGCCAACTTAGGTACCAATTAATGAAATAGATAATACATTGACCGCTTGGTCAGCAATGCTTGCACTATATTATTCATTCATGTATTTAAACTATGTTGTCTGAACATTTTTTGTAAAGTAATTCAGATTGAAAAAAAAAAAAATTCTACAGTTTTAGTTTTTCATGATAACATTCAATTAAAGTTTGAAATTAGTCTAAATCGAAGTAAAAAAATTTCTGGCCCCGGAGAATGTTCAGAGAACAAAGAAATAAAGCAAACTAAATATAAAGCTAAATAAAGCAAGTAAAACCGTGTCAACGATCGGCCAACAAAAAATGATTCTAATTACAAGTTTTAGCAACTAAGCATTTTCGGCTCAAGTGTTCAAAATTCAATAATTATGAATAAAGCACCAATTGGTTTTACCTCGTTGAACAAAGCAGACGTGTGTTAAAATTAATTCTCATTTTAATGTAATACACCTTACAGGCACTGCCAACGCGATATGTGCATAATAAATTTTGATACATTTTAAACCGAAGATTTTTATACAGTTACCGTTCCACTTCCAAGATGAATAAATTTCACGTCAAATTGAAGTTGGACTTGAAGTAAACACAATTCAGTTTTTGCTTTTTTAACATATTTTGTCACAATAAATGGGATAAAACAACAATAAAAAATGTTTCGGCTGGTTTAAATGTGTTATTGCTGGTTTAAACGTTTGCTTTTCTCCCAAAATATATGGAAATTGTTATCGATTTGAAACTTGCGTTTACAAAATTATAGGAGTCGAATTCAAGGTTACACGTGCGAATTTTTGCTCAACGAGTCACGAGTCGATAGAGTGACAAATTGATACCACGATCATCGAAACTGAACAAATTTTTTTGTTGCGAACTGAACTAATTTACATAGAACATCTTTTGTTTGTACATTCACTTCGTTTAGAGAAAATATATTTTCGCAATACGAGATGTGGTATTTTAATGTTGGTAAAGTAAATATTTTGTAGGCGATCGAGGAGTTAAGGAATTTCCTGCTAAGTTGGAATGGAATTTCAACAATTGACCACAATTGGTAACATTGTACTATAAAAATGGTAGATTCAACTAGTGTTATTCCATACGGATTCACAAGTTCAGAATTAAAACAACAGCCATTCTTTCGATCGTTTGTTTTGGAACTGTGAACTTTGAAGAATTTCCGTTGGTGTTCTCTCGTCGATCAAGAAATTACACGTTGTGTTGATTTCAAAAAAAAAAAAAATTGGCTTCAAACATTCGACTTCGTTTTAGAAAATCAAAAAAAACGTTCTATTCTGGTGAATAAAAATCAACTTCCAACCAAAATTGTATTCTCAAAGTGTGAAGAAATGTTTTCAACATTTTTGCTGCTAATTGGTATCATTTTTCTAAATGGCTGCCAAAGTGAACAGGTGAGACTATTGACCGATGACCATTTTAGTAGAGTTGAACTATAATCTAGTATCACATAATTTCCTCACTCTTACATTACGAAGAAAACTTCTTAATTTTTTCATCAATTTTCGTTCTTTTTTCTCAAAAACGCAGGTTGCAACGTACACAGGGGCAGTAGTGGAAGTAAATCCTGTGTCCCTTGGATACACTATCAATGAGGTGGCTAAATCCACAAAACAAGCCATCGACATCATCGAATCGATTGAATTGGATGGAGTTGATATTGTAGTTTTTCCGGAAATAATTTTAAATAACCAAATCACTGCTGTGCTTCTACCGAATACAAATTTGTCCTATTGCGATGATCCGACTGTTGATGAGGTGCTTCGGAGTGTCTCATGTGCCGTTCGAAAGGTTAAAAAATATGTGGTAATCGGCTTGTATGTCAAAGTGAAATGTTCAATGGACGATCAGTCGTTTTGCGCATACGAATCCGATTCCACGAACCTCTACAACATGGCCATTGTCTTTGACCGCAACGGCGATGTGGTTGCGAAGTAAGTGGAGTAGCACAATGAATTATTGATCTAAAAATAAATTTTTATCGAAATTAATTCATTTCAAGGTATCGAAAATATCACTTGTTCGGTGAACAAGGAGTGCAACAGACCGAAACGCCCGATATGACAACATTCAAAACCGATTTCAATGTAACATTTGGCGTGTTCATTTGCTTTGATTTGTTGTTTGACAAACCAGCCAACAGTTTAGTCGATCAAGGAGTCAAAAACTTTATTTTTCCAACGATGTGGTTCTCGAAACTTCCGTATTCCACAGGTGATAAACGAATTTTGGTGGAATTTTTTGATTTCTTATCTTGACCCCTTATTTTTGTTTTTAGCTGCTCAGTACCAGCAAAGTTGGGCATATGCGAATAATGTAAATTTATTGGCAGCAAATGCCAATCAACCCAGCCTGGGGTTTTCGGGCAGTGGAATTTACGGTGGACGATCGGGTGCATTGCAAGTGATTGTCAACCAGACGCCGGCAACTAAAATTCTTAGAGCGAAAATTCCCGTTGATCCATTGCCAACTGAACACTTTCAATCAAAAAGCGATAAAGCAACCGAAGTCGCGATAAAGCAACCGAATGAATGGAGTTTTCGACCTGACAAATCTCGATTTGAAATGAAACTTCATCAAGATAACCTAACTGAATATACTGTGAAATTTTTGGACTTCTCCAAAAATCTTAAACAAAGCGGAAAAGTGTGCAACAAAGCCTTTTGCTGTGATTACAATATCGAAGTCAGCGACAATGGCGGATTGGAGGGAAAGGTGAAAAAATATCTCTTGTTTATGTCATAGGCACGACATGAGCGAACAGCACTGATGTACTGCTTACAGCGCCGAGTACTCTCGCAGTGGTGAGAAACTAAAACACACCAATCACCAATATTGATGTTCACGATCATCAAATTGTTCATACTAAATTTTATCCACTTTAGGCACTCATAACTGCTCATAACCACTCATAAAAATAAAATTCTTGATTATTAGAATCACATATCAAGTTACATGCTAACTAAAAATCAAATCGGGAAAATTAAAAATAAATTCGGCAATTCGACGAATTACCGAACGTTTTTTGTGTTTTCGGCAAAATATCGAACTATCAACAATATTGTCGAAATTCACTCACATCGGATTCCATTTTCACAGGAATTCAACACTGCCATTGATGCAATTCACATGATAAATTATCTGAATTTATCAAAATATCCGATCGAACAAATGCAGAAAGACCAATTTGGAGTAAACGAAAAATGTAAACAGAAACGAACTGTCATTACAAAATCTAGACTCATTTAACATTATAAAGCATTGCCAATACACTTGCCCGAATAAGTAACAAGTAATTCGCACACATTCGCACAGTCTTGTCAAACATCGAAACTAGCCCGAATTTCGTGATGACAGTTCGTTTCTGTTTACATTTTTCGTTTACTCCAAATTGGTCTTTCTGCATTTGTTCGATCGGATATTTTGATAAATTCAGATAATTTATCATGTGAATTGTATCAATGGCATTGTTGAATTCCTGTGAAAATGGAATCCGATGTGAGTGAATTTCGACAACATTGTTGATAGTTCGATATTTTGCCGAAAACACAAAAAACGTTCGGTAATTCATCGAATTGCCGAATTTACTTTTTATTTTCCCGATTTGATTTTTAGTTAGCATGTAAACTTGATATGTGATTCTAATAATCAGGAATTTCATTTTTATGAGCAGTTATGAGCAGTTATGAGTGCCTAAAGTGGATAAAATTTAGTATGAACAATTTGATGATCGTGAACATCAATATTGGTGATTGGTGTGTTTTAGTTTTTCACCACTGCGGGAGTACTCGGCGCTGTCAAGCAACTTTTTTCATGTCACGCCTATGGTTTATGTTGTTCACTGCTTTTTGATTGAAAAAAAAATGGCAAAATAGGTATAGTTTTACATTTTTGCAGAGATTACATATTTGCTGCTGAGTAGGCCTGAGCTGAGCTGAATTTGCTAACTCAGGCGCCTGAAGCGGTATTTTAGCGCACTTACGGTGCAAAATTGTTGTGGATCGCTGGTATCCACCCAAATATAATTGATAAACAGCGTGGATTCCAGCGATCCACAAAAATTTTGCACCGTAAGTGCGCTAAAATACCGCTTCAGGCGCCTGAGTTAGCAAATTCAGCTCAGCTCAGGCCTACTCAGCAGCAAATATGCAATCTTTGCATTTTCGATATGTTATTAATATGTTAATAACCGAAATATCGGAAAATTTCTAATAACTCAAACATAACATATTATTAGATTAATAAGATAATCTTATTAGAATATTAATAAGACAATCGGATTTTATTAACCAATTTTTTTCTTCACAAATTTTTTCAAAGTTTCATACTAAAAACATGTCAAATATTGTCAGATGTATTTTTCTTCAAGATTTCGTCGTCTGACGATATTTGACATGTTTTTAGCATGAAACTTTGAAAAAATTTCTGAAGAAAAATTCAACATTTAGACCGAAAAAAATTGGTTAATAAAATACGATTTTCTTATTAATAATAAGATGGATCTTATTAACTTTTTAATAAAATGGCGATCTTATTAATAATCAGGGATCGAAACCAAACCAAACCGAATATTTAGTTTGAGTGTGTGAACAAACCAAACCATTCGGAACGTTCTGAAAAATAGTTTGTATGGCACACTGAAACGTTTATACTTACGTGTATTAGTATACGACACTAACACAGTGACAACCCGCTTGAACGTTGCCCATACAAATCATTCTCAGAACGTTCCGCTTGATACGGTTCGCTCCGATGAACAGAGAGCAAAGCAGTGGAACCGTTCCGAAATCGGTTTGTATGAGAAACGTCAAACCGTTTTCGATCCCTGTTAATAATGAGATAATATCGTAGAATCTTATTATTAATCTAATAATATGTTATGTTTGAGTTATTAACGCCCCGTTAGTAATATGTTAATAATTAATAACATTAGTATGTTGATGCCTGTAAATCTATAAAAAAAGGTAACGCAAAATTTATTCATCGATTTTTTTCCATTTCAGTCATCATATTCCTATGCGATATCGGTGTTTAGTGGACATCGTCACTACAAATACATCAAAAACGTGGTCACTGGCGAAGAAGTGTGCAGTTTGATCGCTTGTCCTGAGATGAACATGAAGAATTTGTGTGGAACTCGGATATCACCATCGAAAGTGCACAATCGATACGACTTCACGAAAATGTCACTGAAAACGGTGCTGCCTGTCACTCGTATGAAAGTTATGCCGAACACATTGAGCGCCAATTTGCTGTCGCTCAATTCAAATGAATTCGATTTCAAAATGTAAGTTTGGTTTTTTCCATCAGGCCTTTTCAACCTATTTAAAGTCATTAATTCCAAAAAATCGAACAATGTTTAAAAATCACTACAAATCTTATCACATTTATATTCTTGATTTCTTCTTCATTTGATGATTTGATAAAAAAAAGCTACTTAAATTTTACAATAACTGATAGGAGCATTTCAAATTTGCTATGATTGATTGCTGATCAATCCCGTGCAATTTGTTTGTTGACAACATATTCACATGGTTAATTACGCTCAATAAGGATTATTGATAGCTTTTTCCCCTATTTTGTACGAACAAAAATCAAAAGTTTGACTAAAGTTCCATTATTTTCATTCCAGATCCAATTTAAAACGCCATCGTGTTATGGTCGAGCTGAATTTGAATGTGCCAAAGTCAGATTTGCTAACATTTGCCATTTTCTCACGAGACTTCGACAAGGACATTATCACAAAAAAAGTAGATCTAGAAAGGATGTCATCATGATTACAATAAGCCTTTTTTCAAGCATTGATGTCAATATTTTGCAAATTGAAACATTTGAAATAAATTCGATTTTTTTCAAAGATGAACTAAACAAAACTCTTGAAAATCCCAAACTTTAAACAAGTTAACCGGTATATTTATCCGGCTACAGCTCATCTTTATCAATTTTTGTACGCGCAAATCAATACTTCGCCACAAATTGTATTCTTCATTCGTTGGATTTGCACCGACTGCGATATCTCCCGTGCTAGGGGCTTCACGCACTCAAAAAATGATTCAAAAACAACAAGTATTTATTCTATTGACGTATAATCCGGTAAAATCCATTCTTGCACGCTGAAACTCACATGAATTCACGAAAACTCTCACATTTGAATTGAATGAATATTGAGGAGTTTGGTGAATTTTGGTGAATTTTGGTGAATTTTGGTGAATTTTGGTG